>NW_006800182.1:262449-303173 GCF_000485575.1 Poecilia formosa | reverse complement strand
TATCACCTTGGGAGACATGATAGTTCCTTCAGATCCTTCTATTCCAGTTTCCATTGTCTGAGACATTCACTGAGCACTTCATCCCTTGGAGCCATCTTCCTGTAATCTTGGACTTATGTATGTATGCACAAACACCAGTATGGCACTATCACAATCAAAGAAAAATGTTCATAAAGTAAATTATTCAAACATGCCATCAGGGGCGCAGCTACATATTATTCAGGTTGATGCGAAAACATAAATCGGCGCCCCCCCAAAGGAAGGTACGTAAGGGTGAAGGAGCGTAGAAAACATACAGTCGCTCTACCCCCACCCCGAGACGAAGACACGTGAAAGGTAAAACTCGCTACATTTACATTTACATGTGCGCGAGGTGAAGGAGCGTAAGGGCGCGGTGAAGTGTATGCGAAGGCATCATCGGCGCGTCGCCCCCTCCAGACGGGGTTTTGACGCCCACTCAGGTGCAGCGCCCCTATGCGTTGCATGCGCTGCGTACCCACTTTTTGCGCCACTGCATGCCATATATGACTTATTGATCAAAATTGGTTATGTGTTTAATGTTTACAAAGAAGGTCAATCCCAAAGGAAGTTGGAGAGGATCCTGACGTGCGTGTCTGTTTTGTAGAACGTTTTCAGCAACAGTTTGTGTTGACTTTATTCGAGGTAGACAGAGATGTAATACAAATCAAAAACTATGGGTAAATAGTTTGGATTGTTTACGGACTTTTTGCTGGGCCAGGGCTGATGGACGGAGTCTTTTTTTGATTATTTGCATTTTACCTGTACATTTTGACTTCAATTTGAATGATTCTCATTGTGAATACTAGATGTCTGCATGCATGTTCAGATCCAGAATAAATGAAGGGTATTAGCATGCAACTGGGGCTACGCAACATTTTCAAACATAATGCTACAGGGAGCTCCAATGTCCCTGGTGGATGGACTGCACACCATAACATGCATACTTCAGTGTAAGAGCACCAACACAGATGTTTCTAACCCGATCTTTCTGCATAAAGAAAAATCTAAACTTTACACCAAGGACTAAACCACAGATTTAAAGTATAGAGCAGCAGTACAGACACGTTATATCTCAGCTTCTCCAGAGGTACAAAAGGTAATAAAATTGTTGCTGATATCTGCATGTTTTTCTGTAATAAAATAATGAAAAAATAAAGAAACTACCTACTGGTGACAAAAGAGAATATATATAACAACAAAAAATTAGTGGAAAAAATCTTCACATTATAGTAGCTGCAAATTTGTACATGAGTCATAGTTCTGCCCTGCAAGAACTGACTGGATGATGTTCTGCAATAATTCTAAGTCTACAGTAAGACACTTCTCCAAACGTCCAACAATAAAATAATAATACACATTTTTTTTTAGGATATGTTACCAGGTGGTGTTACAAAAGTAAAACAAAATACAATGTAATGCAACATTTATTACTGTAACACCTCATCTCACATTAGAAGTTGAATGAATTTAGGATCATAGGTCAAAGGAATAAAAGGAACTTCATAAGAATGGAAATCCTATAACTTTTAGCATGTTAAAGCTACTGTTCTGCGTGCCCTTCAACTCTTAAAGAATTTATTTTATTTTATGAGGGTTCAATTTAGATGCATGGATCCTTGTAAACAATACAAACACTTGGCATCTGTCTTTTATTCCTTTGAAAATGTTCTAGCACTCTGCAAAAGCAGTCATACATCCACCCACTGCTTTTGAATTCTGCTCCGTGTGTTTGCCCTTGAAAACAAGCCAAGATGATTCCTGCCTCTCTTTGTATGAAGTTATTTTTTTACTCTTAAAAATTATCCAGAATGGACTTTTATAGAATGAGCCACAAGTAGAAAATGTAATAGAACAATCACTTAATTCATGTGATTTTAATTAATGCTTACTTCTTACTTTGGATCTTTTCAAAATATTTCAACAGGATCTCAAATACTAGGTGGTGATTGTGGTGATTATTAAAAGCTGGTAGTCTCTTTTTTAAATTCAAACATTCAAACATGGAACACATTAAAAAAAAAACATCAAACATGAAATTTGCCTCTATGAAAAAGTTATTCTCAGGAATTACATGAAAGATTTCAGGACTTTTATTGAAGTATGTCTTGATGGCAGAAATCAAGATTTATGTAGAAACAAAACCTTTAAACAAGCTAATAATCTGTACTTCAATTACCCACAGAGACTTTCAAAAAAATCTACTTACTCCTATTAAAAAGACTGCAAGGTATTGTGAACATTGTTTTACTGTGGACATGATGTTCTTTAGGTGATGCTCAGTGTTCAGCAACTGAAGCCCAAAACCCCAAATTACTTTTCATCAGACCATAATGAAATGTTGATTTTTTTTTCATGTCAAGTGTCCCATCTTATTTATGTGTGAGATTATATATAAATAATGCCTCAGAACTTCTTATGCTTATGCTTTGTAACCTGATTAGATTTATTTATTTATTTTTGGCTTTTTACATTTCCCTCCTTAAAGATCTAATTTTGTATTTTGATTATGCAGAATAAAAGTCAGATTATATTTTGGAAAGGGAAAGCTTTAGAAATGGTAATCCATTGTCTCATGCCACATTAGCAGGGGTGTACACACTGTACTGTTAATCAACATTGAATATAAAAAAAAAAAAAAACAACTGATCAGATATGGGAGCTCATGCACCCCCAATCCCATCCCACCCACAGCCATGACTTTCAAATACCATCACTCATCTAATAGGCTTAAAGTATTTTGATATTCTTCATCGCATATTTAAAAGCGTGGCTGTCGCTTCTTTCACTGCAACTACAGTGAAACTCTAGTTGCATTTTAGCTTTCAGGTGCACTTTTCTTTTACTGATATAAAATGTTTATTTTACAAATGTGCACTATAAAAATAAAATATGACAACCTTTCAAAATGGTGGCCTTGTGGGGAAGCAGGTTGTTTTGCAATTGTCATTGGAAATGATTGACAGAAACATGAAGTGCTGTATGCTGACATAGGTCATCCCTCTTCTTTAATCAGCCAGTATTAATATTTCTAAATCTTGTTGACTGTTTTCAGTGTCTCAGAGTTAAAAAAAAGAAACTTGTTTTGAAGTTACACTGATCTGATATCTCAGGTCACTTTTTCATGGTCATCTGCACCTGCTCATTAGAGTGCTCCAGAATTCTCCACCAATGCCCACATGCAGCTTATATGTTTGTGACAGGTTGTGCATGCTGACAGCAACAAAAGATTGCTGTTCAAAGAAATATACCAAACAGAACTGATAGGAGAAAAAAAAAAAAAAAAACATTGCTCAGAATATGAGCAGCAGATAAATGCAAGAAATATTGTACAGTATATTTCTCTTTTTTTCCTGTTTGGATAATACATTTATCAAAGACAAGAAGGACACAAATAAAGCAGTTTATTCTTTGTGAGAAACAACTGGATTCTTTTCATGTCTTTGCTCTTGCTCTTCTGAGTAGTCAGATGAAAAATCATTTAAGGCTTCAGGAAAATATGTAGGTGTCTTACAAAACCAATGTCGTGCTACTGACCCAAAAATGGTATGTTGTAGGAAATGGTATGATGTTGCTGATATCTCCAGTGAGTTATTTCATTTTTCTTTTTAGCATAGTGGTAATGCAATTAAAGTTTTCGAATTAAATACAAGAAATGTTATATTTTTGCTATAGTTTGTGTTTGAAATCCTCTATTGTTTGAATGTGGCATCTGACAACATACTGTGTCGCCCTGCGTTCAAAGTATTTAATTCTCAGGGCCATGCTTTGTATGGAGTGTCATCCTAAAATATCTAATCAGATCTTGATGGAGTGGAAAGCGAAATTGTGAAAAGGAATTAAACCTAATTCATTAAAGTCACTGACCCAAGTAGAATTAACCAGTGGCCCGGAATAACCAAGTATGCATGAACCATCAAATATTAGCAAGGTGCTCACCGCTCTAAAGGTGCTACAAGGGGAAAAGGTTGAGACAACTATATTTTTTTTGCTCATGAATGAGAATAATAATGCTTTTATCCTTTTAGTTCGACTTTCCCACTTCCAGAAAACATATATTAAATTATGTATTGTTCTATGTTGAAAATGATAGCTGGTCAAGGAGGAAAAGTTTTGTGCATTATTTTTCTGACTTATTATTGGTTAGCTAGTAAATATGGTAAGTAGGAGCAGTAGCATGCTAATGTTGAATTGTGTGCACAATGAATAACACGAGAAATAACATACTGCATGTTTTAAATGCACAAACACAAGAAGAGTACCTCAGCAAGTATAAAATGACAAATGAGCTGCAGAACATATTTGGACTAAGATGCTAAAAAAGCACTAAAGCACATTAATTTTCATTTAATCAACTCAGAGACTTGCTGGAAGCTTATTATTCATTTACCTGTCAGGGAGAGGTTGACTTATCGGGACTTATCAGAGTTATGAAAGTATGCTGGTCTACATATAAAAATGCCCAGTAATATTACATCGTATCCAAAAAATAAAACAGGTTGTTTATAAAACAATGGAGAATGTTGAAATTGAATGTCAGCTTTTGCATCTTTCCTATACTGCTCTAACTGCATGTTAATTGATGACCTTCCCACATCTGTCTGCTTAGCCAGTGAATGATCAACGTAATCGGCAAGATCATTATTAGCAAGATCAGTAGTTCATCCACTTCTATTCAATGCCATTCATCACATCAAGATTTAATTGGATTGCTAATTGATGTGTAGAAACCCATGTAATTGCACTAAAAGCCACTTTCAAGCAAGCCCGCCATGCAGGAAAAGGGGAAAAAAGGTGGGGAGAATGGGTAGGTGAGGTGAGGGTGGCTGGAGGGCATGGAAACAAACTGTCTAGCATAAGGTCATCATGTAAATGTAAACACCCTCTAAAATGTAATTGTATCACTGCAACACTTTAATGTAATGCTACTCCCAAATTACAAATGTAAAGCACAGTTGCTTTCTTTTAATCTTAAGAGAAAAAAAAATTAAAGATTATCTCCATTTTTTATTGTAGTCTGTTAGAATTACACCAGCTAACTGATGGCATGCAGTTTAAATTAACATGGTCGATCAACCACATAATGGACCTCAATGAGACACCATTCAGCCTGGAACTAAAGGATCCTTGATGTGGCAGCTAGATAAAACAGAAATCTAATCTCAATTAGGAACAAGTTCTTTTCATTACAGTCTCATACCCCCACTGAAACCACCCAAATTCAGAGAGAAAACATAATACTTAGCTTATAGAGTTTCTCTGTCATTTCTTCTGATCATGGCTACTTGTGCTACAGCAGACTTTTGTTTCCATGCAGTTTGATCATTTTTCATTCAAGATATTGCGTTTTATTTTCTCTTTTCAATTTTTTAAAACAAATCTTATGTGCACAATTACCTTTGTTATCTTACCTCCAAGTAAATATATGATATTGGGTGGGCTCTTTCGACTGGCATTAGCTGTCATCAGATCAGTTGTATGTGGTTTTGGAGGTCAGTCAAACACATTAACCTCTTATTGGTGGGATGCTTAGAAGATGTTGTTCATTCTTAGATTAATGTATTTTGATTATCTTGGTGTTTGACCATGTTCCCTGTGTTTACTGTGTTTAGTTGGTTTCCCTAATCCCGATGTTTGATTTGTATTTATTCCTTGTCAGTGTGTGTACATTCATCACACAGTGAAGGTATCGGTTCACTGTATAGGCATGGTGTGCACACCGTTTCCAATGGAGTTGCAGCAGGGATATACTCCATAGTGTTTCTGAAAATCAGGAAGAATTACTTTGACCATATGATTGATATACACATAATGGGGTTGTTTAGGTTAGGGTTGGCTGAAATACTAAAGTCAATGAATCAACAGGGCTGCACAGTGGCACAGTTGGTAGAGCTGTTGCCTTGCAGCAAGAAGGTTCTGGGTTTGATTCCCGACCCCAGTCTTTCTGCATGGTGGAGTTTGCATGTTCTCCCTATGCATGCGTGGGTTTTCTCCAGGTACTCCGGTTTCCTCCCACAGTCCAAAAACATGTCAGGTTAATTGGCCTCTCCAAATTGCCTCTAGAATTGAGTGTGCTTGGTTGTTTGTCTCTGTGTTGCCCTGCAACAGACTGGTGACCTGTCCAGGGTGTACCCCGCCTCTTGCCCGGAACGATAGCTGGAGATAGGCACCAGCAACCCTCCTGACCTCACTAAGGGACAAGGGTGTAAAGAAAATGGATGGATGAATCAACAGAATATATTTTATTTCATATTCTGTGTGTGAACTAATAGTTTATAATATATTTTTGCACATTTAAACTGTCGGGGTTAAAAAGTTTTAACCAGACAGGGCCTATGGAAGTTTACTTCTCTAAGTAAACTACTGGGATTTTTTTTTTCTTTTCTATTTCTTGAGCAATACTATTTGTATTTCACTTTGCATGGTAACTGTATAAACATTGTTGGAAAGATCGATGCACACAGAAGAGACATAAAGAGAAGTAAACTTTGATGACCAGGTGTTACACACAAGTCAAGATTGGCTTCTATGTTTAATCCGGGAAAAATCACATTATCAAATATTTGCTGTGGCTGTGGATTTTCCTCTGTGTCAGTTTTCACCCAGTCACTCCTTGTCAGTGTCAGACTTAACAAGGCAAGCAAACTGCCCACAGCCAGCGGCCTGTCAGGTGCAGCATATCTGCACCTCATGGGGCAACAAAGTCAATCTGTGCTGACAAATGCTCACTACTGCTCTGCCAGTCTGGTCATACCCCAGGCATGAGAGATGGACAAGAGAGGAAACCACCATTCTGTCAGACCAAATTAAAACAAATCATCAGGGCAACTGATGAAAACCTACCAGAACAATGAGAAGTTGATGAACTAAAGAAAACATTTAAGTTGATACTTCTACTATTTTTTTTTATCTCTTATCCTGTATTCTTTTTCTTTATATGTGTGGTGTTTTTCAGAAATCATGGATGCAGTGAACAGAGTGGAATAGAGCATGTACTGCACAAGGGATATTGCTTAAACTTGTCATTACCAACCAAAATTTTACACACACCCACACATTCCTTTTGAATATGGATGCAACATTCAGAATGAAAGAGGGTAAAAATGACATCGTTATTCCCAGTTTGAATGATTGATGCACACTAAGCTTCCACTAAATAACCCATTATGCCATGGCAAATCAAAACAGTTCCCCAAGTCCAGGTTAGTACACATCAGTTTAAAAGAAAAATAACAACCTCTTCAATATATTAAAAGTATAATAATATTAGAATAGTCATAAGATATTTTTTTAATTTTCTTTTTTTTTCTAAATACCATTAAAAATCACATAGTCATTTAACTCTGGTTGTTAGAAACAAAAACTGTGCAGTAGTTTGCTTGTTTGTTTATTTAATTTTTGTGGTAAATGAAGTTGTCTGTCAATTTTGTTACCAGTAAATAAATATGGCTTAGAAGACTGACTTGCCCAGTTTTGTGAAACCAAAGGATGGCTTCAGCAGACATGTTAATGATCTGAAGAAAGTGTGAGGGAAATGTCCAGATGAGACACACATTTTTCAAACATGCCACACCTTATGGTATGCTAAACAAGATTAAAATAAATTTAATCTCTCCAGTTTCTTGCACACTTTCAAGGGCAGCAGCAAAGAGCGGGTATGTGGCCAAGTAAAATTATAGCTCTGTTTTTATTCATTAAATGAAAATATTGTTAACCTTGTATTTCATACAACCACAATTTTCTTGACCAAAATTTGGACTTTTAGTACCAGTGACATTACACTTTTGCACACCACCACACCATAGTATTTTTGTCACACCTTTGAAAGTTCAGTTGTGTCTTGGGTTTTAAAGGTTTCTGTTGTTTCTTAAGTCATAGAAGTGACCTGCCAAGCCGGGTGCTAGACACAGGGAGTAGAAGTTGTCTTTGTAGAGGGAAATGGCTGATAGGGTTAAAGGTGAGAAATGAACCAGACATAAATAGGTCTGCTGATGTATGCATTACGTGACTGATGCATGACATTACAATTGGCAAGATACTCAGAAGTTAACTCTGCTGAGAATGACCTGGCTCACATTTTTGTGTTATGAGTCTTTATAAACTATAAAATGTTTGTTTACACATCTTACCTGTAAGGTTGCGCTTCTTTCGAACTTACCTTCCTTTCATGGCTCCTTTCATGTTTCCTGCTTCTTGCTCAAAAATCACCAGAATGGTGGGATTGTCTGGAGGAACTATTCACAACAACCCCTCCACCAACACTTTGTGTAAAAAGGTAACGCAGCAGCAAAGTGCATTGTTATTTTTTAAAGAAGATGAGTAGCTCCATGGGAGGAATTAAAAGAAAAGTACAGTATAAATCAAATATTAATTGCCTGTTTATGTACAATCTTGCATTAGCACCAGACTGAGTGAGTTTTATACACCTTACAGTAAATTCATGTTTTTACCACTAAAATTAAAAATCTTGTGTATTTTCAGATTATTTCATATATGACTCCAAATTTGATCTATAGATCAAGGAGACCCGTCTTTCTATTGAACAGTTTTATTTTCAGCTACTCTGTGTTAGAGGGGTAGTATCAGTCATCTCTCAAATACCCCAGAGGTGTTTTATTAAATTTGAGAAATACTGTATGTGACCAGGTCATCACTTTCTTGTTATCTTCTTGAGAAATTTGTGTGACTTTGACCTCTGGAAGAGAAGAGCCATTTTTGTCAGCCAGTGTCTTGTCATATCCAAGTGTGACCTCTTCCAAACCTTTCTTGCTCCCACCATTCTTTGGTTCACGCTCAGGACTTAGTATTTACTGAGATACCTTGGATTAAGTTCAGACCAAACATGTTGAACCTCAGATAAAATAAATCTTAGGTGCCAAACATGTTGAACCTCAGATAAAATAAATCTTAGGTGTGTTTTGTAACAACCAAGGTCAGCTGCAGATTATGAAGGTAATACAAAAAAAAGGCCCTTCGAGGCCACTCAAATCAATATAACAAAAGCACTTCTAACTAGAGGTATTTAAAACTTATCTTGTCTTTTCTAATGAAAACATCTGTATGATATCCTATTCTCACTCAATAGACATAACTACATAGGGAATAACAACTGTGGTTCAACGTGAAAAATCTAAACCATTCAAGGAGAAAAGAGAACAAAAAAAAAAAAAAAACTGCTGGTCCGTCCTTCAAGACAACCATGTAAATAGTGTTACTACTTAACAGAGTGTTAGTACATTCTTCAAAAAAATGTATTTATTTTATAGTAATGTGAAAGGACTTCTTGCCAATTTATGTAGGTATACAATGAAGAAGAAAAGTTGGAAAGTCAAAGATTTCCTGGTTTAAATAACCTTTTTTGGTTCTACAGGCCTTTATTTATTAGTGAGTAGACATGAAAGGAGGTTGTGAGACAGGGGGAATATAGGCGAGGATTCCAACCTTTGACCGCCACATACGATTTGTCCCGCGCTTTGTTCCTGCACCACCACCATACCCAGTTTAAATACATTTTTTTGTGAACTTTGGATGCACTTGCTCTAAATTCCTTTAGTATTGTAGTCTCTTCACAAACTAAAAACATGAGTTAAATTATTTCAACTCTGAGTGTGAGAATACAGTTTTGTCATAATAAATGTCTTGACAGTCTTCCCAAGGTGTAACCACAGTTTGATTATATCATTAACAAGAGTAAGGATATTCCATTCCCCCCATAATACCCCCACAAGCCTTGACAGGATAAAGTAGATTTTGAAAATAAGTGAACTAATGCACATAAGTGTTCTCATTTCTGATCTGTGCTTTATCACTAGCATATCTTAACAACCAAGTTAAGATATGTACTCTGAATGTTTGCTTTTCATTTAGGATAGATTTGATAGTGCTTAATCTCTTTGTTATCTGAACACATGTAGACTGCAAGAGGAGGCACTGAAATGGAGGTTGCAACAGTCAGCTAGAAGATTGTTAGTGAGGAGAAAGGGTTGCTGTGACTTTGCATTCACAGTTTACATTAGTGCACACCTACGCATGCCATTCACTAAGAGAAAAAGAAACAGCACACACAAAACATTCACTGTTCATGATGGAACTCTATACCCTCTCTCTCATCTTGTCCTTGCAAGTCTTGTCATATCCCTCTCTTGTTTTCATCTCTTAGACAGCCACATCCTCTTCTTTTTGCTTTTGGTCAGCCTATCGCTAATGTGACGGAGTGGGTCAATAGTTTGTGATGCATTAACTGGATTACCACCAACTAATTAGCAAGGGCCCTCTGCTCTTTTGATCCTGCGTCCTTGTGTTCTGGATGACTTCCCAGTCTTTGAAAGTAGCAGTGATGGAAAAGCAGCTTTCAACTACCAGTAATCCTTTGGCTCTGGCTGTGTGACCCTGGTTAGATCACCACATGCCTGTCGGGGGAGAGGTCTACCATTCATCTAGGACACCATACCTGGCAAAGATGAGTGAGAGTCTGTGTAGATGTGTGGATGGAATGTACCGATTATGCAGGGTCCGACAAACAGAGTATTTCTAATATCAGATCTGATGTGAGAATTGTGGTATAATTGCATTATACAGCTACATGATAATGGAAAACACACCTCGGGGAATTCATCTTGGACCTAATTGTTTGTTTTTTTTTTTGTTTTTTTTTATGACATGGACATATTTTGGATAGTGTGGTGGCAAAATCAGTAGCACTGTTGCCATGCAAACAAAAGGGTTCAAACTCTGGCCTTTCTGAATGGAGCTTGCATGTTCTCCTCAGGCAAGCATTGATTCTCCCTTGGTACCCTGGCTTCTTCCCACAGTCCAAAACCATGACTGTTAGGTTAAGTGTTATCTCAAATTTGCCCCAAAGTATGAGAGTGTGTCTGCATGTTTGTAAGTTCTCTCTGTGTCACCCTGTAGATGGTGTGGCCCACCTGGACTGCTCGAGATTGCGATGAGCCTCCCCTCTTATCCTCCAAGGATAAGAGGATGTAAACAATGGATGAACACTTTTTTTTTTCCCCATCTTATGCTCTGAACTATGCTCTGTTGATAGAATTACAACTTGGACTCTACATCCTGTTCTACATCTGTGATTTTATGTCATGGAATTTAGAGACCTGACCAAACAGCTTCATCACGTCATGATATCAAGATGAGTAAAGGTGAACATTTGATCTAGTATTGCATTTGGCTATGCTACCAAAAAGTGATTTTTACATAATACAAATGTAATCTCTTCAGTTTTAATACATTTATTTCAGTCTGTGCTTGTCTATAGCACTGAAAAGAGAGAGGAGAAATGTGCTTAAATACTGAATCCATCCGGATTCTCTTTCAATATTCTTCTTATCATGCAAGTAATATGTTTCCCCAGGTGAGCAAAGTGGTGGAATACAGGATAAAAGGGAGTAGAATTTACTATTTTTTTCTCCTTTTTTTTTTCAAAGGCACATTGTATGCAGTACAAAAGGGCCAAACTGCACCATTTACAAAATCAGTTAAGCCTTGAGGGAAATCTGTTCGTGGATGACATTGAAGTTAAAAGTGCCCATGGAGAGGCTTCATTTCTCTGCAAATCATAGCCTACATTTCAGCAGTCGTTCTTTGTGCATGAATATGACTGGCAGTAAACACCTGATTTGAATGTTATTGGTCTATTAAAGGGCAACCAACAGCTGCTATTGCCCTCATTTATATGGCACATAGGGACTCTTGTCAACCCTCTTGTAGGCTCACCTATTATTACCAAAAAATTGCTTTCAGATTTTGTCAGCCCTGTGATTATTTCTTCAAATTAGCAAAATAAAAATTACTAGAACCCTGACCACAGCTATGCATAAATTAGTGCAGAACAGACAAACTCTTGAAATAATTTATATTTAATTTCAAAACGTTGGTTGAGAATAATGAGAGGAACTATAGAGGAGCATCCACAGATGTTTAGAATTAGAGGTTACCCAAACAGCAAATAGCACATTTTCTAGTAAAGTCTAAGTGACAGCTAAACACACAGAGAAAAGAAAAACATATGAAGAATATGGTTGTGACCACAACATGTGAATAATTGGCAAAAAAGGGGATGATACATTCAACTTTGTAGGCAAGATGATAAATAACATGAAGTTCTATAGAGTAAGACGCTACATTAACATATGTTATCTAATTGTATTTCCACCTACAGTACCTCCCAAACATATTAATAATATTTGCACATTTTTAGATTTGGTCACATTTCCACAAGCTTCAATATACTTCATTTAATTAATTCAGGAAATCATTTTAGGATGAAAGAAAAAAAAATATGAATACTTATCTTTCATTTTTACAAAAGCAATTAAGAAGTTTGACACATATTTATATTTACAGCCTCACACTCTAATCGACAAATCCTGTGCTATCAAGTGTCTTCAGAATTTAGGCTAATTAATAAATACATTTCACCACAGTTTGATTCAGATTCAGTACAAATTCAACTGCTCCATTGAGACCTTAGAGGTATGTAAGAGAACACTAGTAACCAAAGAGCACAGAGAAAACATAGGACATTTTAAAGCAGCATAATAAAATACAAAAGCAAACTTAGAACATTTCACTAAAACCATCACTGATTAACCCATTATTCAAACAGGAAAAAAAATTAAAAATATAGCAATACTCCAAACTTAGCCATATATGGCCGTCTACCAAACATGACATATCAAGTGAGGATGTCATTAACCAGAGTTAATGAGAATAAATCTCGTTGAAGTGAGCATGTATTATTATATCTGGATTAGTCTAATTCATTTGGATTTATCCTAGATGTGATTGCATGCAATCAAATGTCTCATAAACCATAAAAAAATATATTTTCTGAGACACATTCAAATTAGTTCTCAGAGTACATGCTTTCATTGTTCAAACCTTAACATCTTTTCCAAGAAATAATTTTTGATTCTGTCATTGTTCATTATTTTAACTACCTAACATGATCATCTTTCAAATCATTTTAAATTAGAGGGAACTTAATGTAGCCATAAAAAGTTATGCTACCGGCAATAACTTACTGACACATGAGTCCACTGCATGAATTTGTTTTAATTTAATTTTCTTAGCACAAGTTCTTGCTATACCCTAGGGTAAAAAAAAACACCTCAGCTTCTGTATTTTGGCTTTTGACATTTTGATCTATCAAAAAATATTAAAACTGTGCTTGTCCGTTTGAAGAAATGTGGCAAAGCTGTATGTATCAGACATGCTATTTATATTGGAACACAATAAACAATATACCAAATAAACATTACATCCACAATGTCCACAAGAGCTTGGATATCCAGGTTCTGCTTGTGATTCTGTTTCAT
Organism: Poecilia formosa; assembly: GCF_000485575.1. Lineage (NCBI taxonomy): Eukaryota > Metazoa > Chordata > Actinopteri > Cyprinodontiformes > Poeciliidae > Poecilia > Poecilia formosa. The sequence continues at coordinate 289,821 of NW_006800182.1, read as the reverse complement.
CAGTAAAATATAATTTCTGCCTGCTAAGCTCTTTTGAAATAAGAGACAGTCTGTCTGAGAATCAAAACAGATTAATGTCAATGAACAAGCTGACAATGTAGAATGCCTGTGAATAAGTTTGTATGCTTTCATTTGGCAATTGTCACCACAGCACATAGATTGCTTTCATTTTTGAGAGGTTGATGCAACAATATCAAATATGTATACAATTAAACATTGTGTTTTGTGCAGCACTGTTGTGGCCCCAAATCACTTTTGCCATAGCACATTTTCTTCGATTCAGCATTTTTCTGTCTGATTTTTACCTTACACCAGGGCTGAAACAATTGTTCAATGACTCAATTACAAAATAACCTCAAGGCAAAATCTTTATGCTTCATTTCATATAACTTTCATTCTTTTCAGTGATCTGTCATGTTTTTTTTATGTTTCTTGGATATGAATAATAGATTACTAAATTGACTGCAATGGTGGGCTGCGATATTTATAGGCATGTAAGCATTGGAAATTCACAGGCATGGGGCTGCTTGAAAAATGGTTGGGAATAGCAGAAATAGCACACTTATCTTATTATGCAATTAACTGAGAGATTATCCGATAGATTTAGTTAAATAGTACGTAGCAACAGCTTTACCCGTTGCATCATATTCTCTCCTTCTGATAATATCTTGCTAAGAAAATAAATTCTCAATTGAAATTGTTGATTGCAAGTAATAACTAACTCAAAACTGGTTTATGCACATTTGACTGTTGCTTATCGCTGAGTAACTTGAAATCATTGGAATGTTAATATGATATATTGAAAGTTAAAATGCAGAGGCAAACAATTATGCCACAATGTAAAATGAAACAAAAGACTTGTTTCAAGGCTTTGTGCTGTTTTTCTCTCAAATACTTCTATTATCCGTCCCCATACAGCCAGTGTATTGCATAATATTTCATGGCCCTTTTTCCACCCTAGCATATTAAGTCTACTGTAGAAGTAGCCAAGGCAATAATGATAGCATATAATTAGGGACTCATATCCCTTAGCTTCCTCCATAATTGCAGTCTCCATACCAGAAATCTCCATTTAAATGTTTCTCAATATGAGAGAAACTCATTAATTGTAGACAATAAGGATTAGGAATATGCAAAGCTTAACTGAAATGTGGGAGCTAAAACTGAATGAGGGTTTTCTGTTTTTCCATACCAGAGACATCCTCATCAACTCCACCTCCTTTCAGTGAGTCGGAGGAAGAATTGCATTTTGTTCGGGTGCAGATGTAGCTGGTATGTCTTTGTGCTCGGTAAAGAATTTGTTCATGGCTTTCTTAAACACTATTTAGTGTAAATTTCAAGTTTGATCACACAACTCTCTTGGTACTTCTCTTCTTAGTTTTAATTGGCCATTATTTTACTCTTTAGTAAAGAAATGACTTGTACAAATGTAGCATCTTAGTTAAATTCCCTTCCATGCAGTGAGACCATGTCCAGTGTTGTTTGAAACATGTTTGCACTTCACGCATTACCAGATAGCTTAGCACAACTTGTACTTTTGCAAAGATGGATTCTACCTGTACTGTAAGTGTCCCAGAGAAAAAACATTTGCAATGCTGAGTTTTTCTTTGGGATCATTTCTCAATTAAATAAGTGGGGTGCCGCTGCAGTACTGGCTGTAGATTAAAATGGGTGAAAGATTAATCAGGAAAAACTCTATTACCATGACAGGAATTAATGTAGGAAGTGGTCGTGGCATGATGAATGAATAAATGAAACACAGACACAAAGAGGACAAAAGTTAGGTGAGAGAAAAAAACGCTATACCAAGTCTACCATGACAAAACTAGTCAGCAAATCCCAGCGCAAGTGTCCCCATACACCCTCAGGAGCTACTATTTCTTCATTTATTTACAGCTGTCTGCAGGAGCGCAAGCAGATAAACAACTGCAACTCTCCTGTGAGAGGCCGGTGCCCCTACCAGAGCCTCACCTAATGATTATGAAATGCATGATCAACTACATTGCAAAACATTGCTTGGAAGCATACAGTGTGCATGCATATACACAAATCCAAAGCTGGCAACAAAAACTTCCCACCTGTCTGGCTCTCAATTTCCACACTGACAAATATGCACACTCAGCCTTCCAGAAAGCCTCCCCCCTCCTATGGTGGAAGTACCACTTTCCCCTTTTTCCCACTGAGCTATGCCAGCAACATCTGTCAGTTGGAAATATTTTATTTATTTACTTCTTCTTTTGTGAGGCCTGCAATCAAAAAAAAAAAAAAAAAGCTAGATAAAAAAAAATGCTTCAAAAATAAGAATTGTTTGTTTGGATCATGGTAGATACCCTGTGGAACTCAAAATAATAGAAAATAAATATTCTATGTCCTTTTAACCATAAAAACAAACAGAAAAAAACTGTCACTCCATTACTACCATATTTTGATAATGAAAATATTTTCTTGCAGTTTCAAGTGAGAAAAAGCATATTCCTTTGTCTTTGAATATTTCTGCTTTGGTGCATTTTTCAAAACCCACAATGCCAGATTTCAGTCTCAAGCACTGCAATGGAAAAGCTTCAAACACATATTTGTTCCATACCCTGGAGCTGCCTAGGCTGTTCCTAAACAAATTACTTCATAGTCCTCTACAGACCACAGTACGCTCGCATTGTACTCTGCCAGTTCACAATATGGAATTGTTGTTCTTTCTGTTGCTCGACTCCACATGGGATCGTGAGCAATATTGGATTATGATGATAATCTAGAAGCCTGCTTTAGCATGCATTAAAGACTGAGTTACAAAAACAGACTTGCAATTTTTTTCAAACAGATGACCTAACTGCCATGAATTTGCTCTTGCCTCACTCTTCAAATTTAGAGACAGAATTCAGAAAATATGGACACTCTGTTAGGTTTGTTCTGAGTGAATCTGTGAAGGACGACTATGCAGTTGTGCTCAAAAATATTTTTATGGAAAAGACACAATTCTCATTAAATAAAACAAAATATGCAATTTGTTAAAAAAAAAATAGACATCTTGAGGATTATGTCAACTCTAGCATGCATGAAATATTTTTGTAAATGAGTTGCATTGTTTTTTTTTCACTGATCAAAGCTAACTAGGTATTTTGACTTTGACCATAATATTTATTAAGTATAGTTCTGGATACAAAAGATATCCTGGAGCAATAGAAATAATCATCAAAAACAAATACATTTTGAAATCACCAAAATAAAAGCATAACTTATTACTGGAAAATATGTCAGGGACTTTTCTTTTAGTGCCTGCAGTTTGAACAGTTTATTTAAAATTTACAGACAATCTATTCATTTGATCAAGTCCTGAAATTTGACCATATAAAGAAGTCCTTTGACTAATCAGCTAAATGTGCAGTACACATAGGTCCACATCAGAAATATATAGGAACATTAAGCAAAAACAACTGAAACAGATAAACAAAAGTCATAGTTTCAAACAACAACAAAAACACAACCAATACAAGTAATACATTTTGGTGAGTGTTTTGCTGCAGGAGAGCTGGTGCATTTCATAAAATATGTAAATACCATCATAAGGAAAGAATATTATACAGAAATGTTGAAACAACTGACCAGTGTTCCAGTGCTGGTGTTCATTGTATGCATCATTGTCTTAGTACCCAGAGTTCTCTTTAAAAAATAATAATTTCATTTATATATTTTTAACTAGACCATAAATTAGAAACAAATTTATCTGTAATGCAAGATGTCTGTTCCTCTGCCTCTCTCTGCTCCTCATATTGCAGAAGCAAATCTGCACTATTGTAAACCACCTTTCTTTTTTCACAGCTCAGTTAAAGACATTCTGAAAGGTGTTTTTGCCCTTATCCTTTTTTACCACAATTCAGTTCTTCCTTCTGCATGCACCAACTTCAAGTCTTGAAAAGAAGAGTTTACAATAACGTGAGGGATGATAACTTCACAAAAGTCGACTTGTTAATTTCTTATTCCTGCAATTAACCAAATGCAAAAGTCAATTTTGCAGTGTTTCTTAAAGCTTTACAAAAAACACTAAGAATCAAAAACTAGAATGACTAATGTTTCAAGTCACCGAGTCAAGGACATCTATACAGATAGAAAGTCAATCTTTAAAAATGCTATAAATGAACGATGACATCATCCTAAACAGATTAGGCCCAATAGTGTGCAAATTTGTATGCATACAAAGAAGCAAAATGTCGAAGAAAAATTGAGAGATCATAAAAACAAAAACACAGTTTACAACGGAATGAAGAAAACTGAACTTACAGATAAATATTTTTAAGGTCCCCCGACGGGCTTCTTAAACTCATCTCTCCCATTCTAGGTTTGTTTACCTCAATGTCTATGGATGTCAAACTATTCCAGAGCTGCAGGAGAGACATTTGTGAAGTGAAGCAGCAAAAGAGAGCCTTATTGATCATTCTTGTCCATGCTTGGGGAGTACTGAGCTGAAAACATCCAATGTGTATTGGATGAGTGCATCTTGACAGAGTGGCACAGGTCACGTAGCAATAACAGCACAATTTCTTTTGTTGGCCTGGATGCCTCCCATTGTTTGTATATAATACAGAATGTTTGAATAAGGTGTAATAAATAAAGTCATGGTCACATGTACACCTTTACCTCCGTACGTTGGTGTTTTATGTAGTTTGTTGTTGAGAGTGTGTGAAAATCTGAGGTTTGCAAACTGGCACTAGGAAACATGCTTCTTTGTACTGACAATAAGTTGCAAAATAATTAGTTGTATATAATGTTCATGTTTACAAATTAGAGCAAGGTAGCAGCTTGAAACAATTTATGCTTTAGGAGTTGTCTCTGTTATGTAACCGTTAACTTACACAAAAACAACCATCTCTTAAAAATTGAATTGACTGATTCAGCCACATGTGGCATTATACCTGTATATCTGACTTTGGATCAATGAAAATAAACCAGCAGTCAGTAACGGAAACCTCTTTATCTTTATCTTTTTATTTTTTTTTTATTTTTTTTTTCCTGTTTTTGCTTTGATATGTTGTATACAGTCAGTGAAGAGCAAATTTTTCAAAAGTGCTCATAGAAAGACTTAAGATCTCATTATTTATTCACTAGACATCTATATTACACTACAAAAGTTATCTAAAGGTTGGGATTAGGAAGTTAGATTTCCTCCTTGTGGATATATATAAATGTACTAAAACAATATTTTACAGCCAATTTTGTATGTGTTGTATCTTAAAATTTAAAGTAAATAATACTTAGGTTTTTGGTAGTACTGCAGGCCTGACAGCCCTAAAGGTTATGTCCTTTAAGACTTAAAATCTTAAAGGACATTTTAGATTAACTTATTGTAAATGGCAGCTGACAACTTCAACTACACCATCAGTGAGCAGCAGATTTAAATTTTCTTTGCAATATCTGTGCAATAAGAACTTGTAAAACTTAATTCTGTATTTCTAGTAGCATTTTATTCCCTCATATGGGAAATATTTTCCTCTGGATTATTTTTCCAGAGATGACATTTTGGCTTACATTTCTAGAAATGTAGGATATAAGTTTTATAAGTCATGTGCATAATTTGTTGTAGACATCTCCTATTGATGGAACATCATTTAATGTAATTTATTTAACTTAGTGAGATTGTGTTAATTTCTGTTGGAATTTTATTTTGACCCATAAACATATCATCAAATGAAAAGATTGCATCCAGTAAACATATGAGATACTTATATGACTATATTTCATCTGTTGTGCCAAATAATAACTGGTACAAGAAAAACTTTATGATAAAATATTATTTACATGATTGACAGTTATAGAGCTTTATGGTTTTGTGAATTCAATGAAGATTTTTTACATAACTATGTAAACTAAGCTGCAAATAAGATCAGTTACAAAAAAAAAAAAAAAAAACTTAATTCAATGAGGTTCTTAGCACCATCATACAGTTTGTCTAAAAATGTTGCTCAACTGCAGCCAACAGGGCCGTGCAGAGACCACTAAAGGGGCAGGTGCTCAAAAAAAAAAAAAGGGGGGGCACATCTAACCGCATTCTAGGACAGAATATTAACAAAGCCACACAGCTTTCAGAGTTTAATAAACAATGATAAATTACAAAATTGTGACATAATCAAAGTTAAGGAAAATCTATATATAGAGCATACAACTATGCATATGTAAGATATTTTATCTGCAGCTCTATTTTGTTATAGGAAAGTATTGCAATATTCAAACCCGCAATTTAGCAAAATATGTAAATCAGAGCTGGACCACCAGACATATTTTGTCTTTACAGAATTACACTACTAAAAATATAAACAAAGGAACAATGCAACCATTTAGTGACTGTAATCTATAAAAAAAGAGCTGCCTGTTGCAGTGGAGATGAAGATGGTCCATTCAGGAAAGCAGAGCTTCACCAAACTTTAATGTGGAACTGCAGAAAAAAAAGAAAGAAGAAAAACAAAAAAAAAACAAAAGTAAAAATGTAATTGTTAATGCATGTCACCATGAGAAAACCCTACTGAGTTTTGCTTAAAAAGCTTTTTTTTTAAAATTAAAATCACACATTTTTGTCTCATGAAGTGATTTTTTTTTGGCAAAACAAACTTATTTGTGCATGTCATAAATATTTTCTTGCTACTGTAAGTTTTTGTTTGTGACTCAAAGTTTTGCTTGTGATTCTCACATGACATCGTGGGCAGGGCCTAAAATCGCAACAAAAATTTTCTGATGTGTGTAAATAAAAATTTATGTTTGGCAAATAACTTTTTAAGTTCAGGAGACAAAAAATGAGTTATTTAATTAAAAAAGAAAAAAGATTTTTAAACAAAACTTTTTGTTTTAAAAGAAATAAATCATTACAATTCCAAAAGTTTTGATTACAAATTTATTTTACTTAACTGAGGTTAGTTTTGTTTTTTTTATTGAATTGGGAAAAAAAAAATAATAATTTCATACTCTGCGAACCAGACCCTAAACTTACTTAAAGTCTGGATTGCAAAGGAAATTAGAAGATCGGACATATATCCATTATGGAGATGATCGGTTTTGGACGGGCGATGTGCCCCTATTGCATAAGCGATACTGAAGAATGGCTGATATCATTAACGATACAGGGAAGAAGTTTTTTGTTATCTTGCTTTGCTAGCAAAGTCGTTAGCTAGCAGCTAGCTAATAGCACAACAACAGCCTAATGTCTGTATGATAAAAATACTGAATCGATAGATAAGAACAGTTTTTCCTCACCTGGCTGTCTCCTCTTGCTCAGTAGTTCTTCAGAGAAAGTCAGTGTCTGTTGTATTTCATTACCTCTCTGCTTAAACCGCTAATCCGTGCTGAAGCAGAAACGATACATTCAATGTTTTCCGTCATCTGGCAAGTAGCAAGTCTACTCCACTTTATTCACCAAAAACGTTTCTTTTTTGTGTGTGTTTTTTAATTCACCAAAACTGTTCTGTAATCTTGAACGTTCGCTACATTGAGCTCCGCAGCCTTACATCACTGCGCAAGAGGCAATTGCGTCATGCGTCACGGGCAAAAGGTCAAAGGTAATAAGGTGACCGGCTTGTTATGTTGTACAAAAAANACAACAGCCTAATGTCTGTATGATAAAAATACTGAATCGATAGATAAGAACAGTTTTTCCTCACCTGGCTGTCTCCTCCCACTCAGTAGTTCTTCAGAGAAAGGCAGACGCAGAGGCCTGTCAGTGTCTGTTGTATTTCATTACCTCTCTGCTTAAACCGCGACTCCGAGCTGAAGCAGAATCGATGCATTCAATGTTTTCCGTCATCTGGCAAGTAGCAAGTCTACTCCACTTTATTCACCAAAAACGTTTCTTTTTTAATTCACCAAAACTGTTCTGTAATCTTGAACGTTCGCTACGTTGAGCTCCACAGTTAGCCGCCTTACATCACTGCGCGAGAGGCAATTGCGTCATGCGTCACAAAAGGTCAAAGGTAACAAGGTGACCGGCTTGTTATGTTGTACAAAAAACCTCAACAAAAGATAATTTTACTACATGTTATTATGTGTCAGAAGAGGGCTTAGGAAACAAGCATAAAAAAAAAGAAAAAAAATGACTAAAAGGGCACTTGGGGGCAAGGAGCAAAAGGGGCAGGTGCTCAAGCACCCCCGCCCTCCTCCCCCGCTGCACATGCCTCAAATAGTTGATGGCAGCAGGACTAAGATCAAAAGATTGGTTGAGCGGGTTGATATTTTCACTTCAGAGACTTACAGCTGTTGACTGAGTACAATTTTCTCAAAGAGACCTTGTGAATAAATAACTAACTAAATAAAAACAAACTGCTTTGTGTAAAGGAAATAATGAAACATTTTAGCAGACTGGAAAAATCTAATAATTAAGATGTTTTTTTTGTTGTTTTTTTTCAATGTTCAACTGCAATTTTGATTAAAATAAGTTACCATGCAGACTAATTGTGTTTTCTACAGGTCAGCTCAAAGGTAACACAATAAATGGGATTAAAGCTCAGTTCCTCATTTGAAACTTTTCTTTAACAATTTTCTAAATGTCAGTATCAGTGTCAACGGAAACTTTAATATTATTTTATTTTGAACTAAATATTTAATTTTTACTTTTGAAATTAATGAGTCAATATCACTTTTCATTTGAAAATATTTCTGGCTCACTTAACCAAGTAGCCAATTTCTACCCTCATTCCATTGTCATTGCTGTTTTTCTCCGAATGTCAGCATTTGTAATAAATTACACAGATGAATAATCACATAAATTGCAGAAATTGCACATATGTTAACCCTCCCTGAGTTCAAGAATTAAGAAGGAATATCAAATAGAAGCCAGTTCAGATACTATATCCATAATGTTCTGCAAGTGACAACTGATCTTAAGAAGAATGTGAAAATTACCCTTACTGAGAGAAAAAGCTACTTACTTATATTGCTATTGATTTTTCATGATACATGAAACCATCCTTGAAGTAGTTCCGATTTCTCCATTTCCCTCCTGTATTATTTGCATAATTTCTGAAACAATGGCATTTGCAATTTCAGTTGATTTAATTGCATTTCCTTGCTAAAAAAAAAAAAAGAAAGCAAAGACTGCTGGAATACAATAATTCAATATGTGCTCCAAGAATATGGATATGCCTTTCTAATAACATCTGATTATTTTTTGCTAAAAGGGCTTAAAATATATTCTCTGATGCAATAACACAATTTAAACCCCACTTCTTTTGCAGATGAGTCTGCAAACCTACCATTACATTTACACTGATTTTGACCGTATAATTGAGCTTCGTTTTGAAAGCTGTGGGACATCCTTTAGAGTGACCTGCATGTTATCTCTCTAGCCCACATTTCTTGTTTCTACAGAGTATTTATGAAATGGAAGATGACTGCCGTGGCTCTGAAAGGGGACACACTATTAGTAGGAATGGTGATACAACACTTTTGACATGCACATAATTGTCTTTGGCATAATGTAGAATCATTTCAACCCAAAGTCAGGCTCATTCTTATTTCTGGCAAGTCAGAAGTAGGGTTAAATGGCAAAAAGAAAAGCTTTGATTAATTATGCTCTGTTAATATCACTGGGGAGCGAGACAGAGGATATTCAGCAGCTCTCAGAGTCACCATCATCAACAATAGTTTCTGGTAGTGTAGTCACTATTCCTGTTAGATGGCGTGACTTTTTAGTTGTAACTCTTCTGGTTGAGGTTGGGTCTACATACCTTTGCATGCTTTCACACCTTAAGTCTTTAAACAGTTCACAACCTTGTTGCAGTTGTTTGCATGTGATCACAGCTGTTGCTGAGACTGGTTAGAGAAAGTGGTCTCTGTATAGCTCCAGTTCCAGTGGTTTGCTTATGGTGTGAATGTGATCCAACAGAAGGCTATGTGGCAAGCTAGAGCCAGACACCCTCCCAAAGGCAGGCTTGTGTTGCATTGTGGGAGAGAAAACAAACTAAACAAAAGCTGCACATACATTTTTAAAGCATAAACCCCAATGCAACTTTCAAGATGTTTTCTCAGAATTCATTGATTATTGTTACATAAGTTTGCTTGAAATACTTCCGGGAAAAAGAGGGTAAGAGGATTGCATACTCTATGTTTTTGACTATTCGGGAACACATCATCCCACCCTGGCCACATCTGACCAATAAACAGATAACAGATGTTTTTCTCATAGTTTCTAGTGAGAAGTTCATGTTAACGTTAAATTTTGTAAAACTCAACCACCAGAAAAAGATACAAGTTCACTCAACAACTGACTGGGACCAAAGTAAGCAAAGTATAGGTGTGAAACATTTAAAAGGGTTAAAAGGTACATGAGATACATATATGATTCACAATGGAATTTAAAAAAATATATATGTTTTTGGGTTAGGGTTAGGTCTTCTGCTTATGTGTGCTCCCCAATTAACAAAATACAATTCTTAATATTATAAAAAACATGCCATAAATGGTATTAAGACCTTTTGTACTGGTTATGATTGCAGGATCTTATTGGTGTTGACGGGTGCCTGTATAAACAATAATAATAAAAAATATATATATATGCATGAATATTCCTTCAGCTCATGTTTTCATGGGCAAAGAAGCCTTGTGGAGCAAGCATTGATTGACATTACCCTGTCAATCAATGCTCTTGTTATCATTTTGTCTGAAGTGTCAGCACTACAGGAACATAATGGCCCTCATCTCTGCTTCTTAGTCTCTGATTTTCATGATTACACCCCTCAGCCTACCCTTCTCGACATACAAATGCCATTTGCTTTTTTTGTGCTCCACGATAAACAAAATACCCTTCTTTAAACATGAGACCTTCTTGGCCTACTTTTGAAGACCCTGATCACTCTCTCATAAATCAAATGTCACTCTGCTATGGAAATTTGATCAGCTTTGTCTGGGGAAAGGAAAGCAGTCTGATACTAACAGGGATACTTTTTTTCCTTCCAGTACTGCTCACTCCAACACTAATGATTCCATAGGCTTAAGCCAAGTTTAAATGGCCCATAAATATACCCACTAATTGATACAGTATAAATATCATGGAATGCTGGCAGGGAGTCAGACAGACTGAAAATAAACTGGTCTCCTTAATGCAATTAATGCTATCTATCCAGATATAGTCTCACCAATATAAATGTTGTCATGCAGTGAGATATTTAAACATTTTAGCATTATTTAATGTACTATGCTATAGTTACTCATAAATGTGTGCTATTTATCCATTGGTAAATGTTTCATACATTAAATAAACCAAGCACAGTAATAACATTAACAGTAAAGTCCAACAAGTTGTTGTGGGTTCAGCTGCCTTATATGATAACCTTGCACACATGGGAGGCTTTTTTTTCTGTATCAATAAACATCAACCGACATCGTACAGACTTATTGACTTTCAGCTAGGACTGAAAAAGTACTCCAAGTCTTAAGAGTTTCCTAAGGGTAGAGTTACATCCTGAGCTCCTTCAGTTATTTCAAAGGTTATGCCCTGAAGCAGGTCAAATAAATGGCAGCAAAGAAAATAGAAATGAAGGGAAATTAATAATAGTTTGTTTTCAGTTGGTGCAAAGTGAAATATATAACAGAAATCATTATATCACAGCAGTTTCATTTAAATAAATAAAATTGAATTGCCCCTACTCTGTCTCAGCATCCAATTCACAAAATGCAAAGCAATACTAACAGACCCACCTGAAACCTTTTGTGTCAGGTTGCAAAATTTAGTAATGCTAATGTCGATGTCCTAAGAGATATTTCAGGGAAACATTTTTTGCATCAGAAGGGTGTCACATTGAGAATGTATTTTTATTTTTGTTGTTTTAATATTTAGTGGGGTGTCTTTAAACTATTTCATTTACTCTGAAAAAGAAAAATGCTCTTTACTTGACTGTCATTTCATTGTGACTTTGGTGCTAAATAAATGATTCTGAGTGGAGCTGATCATGGTCCTGAATCTTAATCATGTTCAAATGAGTCAAGGACAGATATTATTTACATAGCTAATTATCTTTTAGTCGTGTCGTCTACCTTTGGATAGGAGATGCTTTATGGCAAAAAAATTCCATTTGAAGTATTGTTTTCTGAATGGAAAACAAAAAGAAAACAGAAAATGACTTAATCTTGACAACTTGCAGATTGCTGAAAAATTGAATAACAATGTCAGACATAGATGACTGAAAAGAACAGTTCAGTTGTGTCCTTACTGACATGCCTGTTTTTCTGTTACATAGTCAGAGTTGCAGCAAGTTGCCACTCTTCATTTGTCTCTTACTCCCCTGGGTCACAATTAAAATTAATTCTGAAGTGATGCTTATTAATGTGTCACTCTTTTAGCATTTGAAAAGCTGCAGCAATCTTTGTGAATTTGCTATTTTTGACATGCATGTATTTCAACTGAATGTCTGTTCCGAATGTAAAAATAAGATTTTATTTATATGTGTAAAAACTTGACTTTGTAAGATGTCAACATCTCTACTATTTTCTATGCAACTAGTTGATTGCATGCTACCTAACCAAGCTCTCTATGTGATGCAAAAGCAACTCTGGATGTCAGCATCTATGAGAAAATAAGACAAGAAATTAATTTAAGCACTATGTTGATGAGTGACACAACATAACCATAAATCCTTCAACATAAATGTACTCATTGGTAGAAATGTTTAAAGAAGAAATGTGAACTCTATGGAAGCACATGTTCATTTTCAGCCTTTACCCCTGTGTACAGACTTTTTTTTGTTTTTTGCTTTTTTTTGGGGGGGTGTCTATCTAAAGTTGGCATTTCCATTAAACAGGATTTTAAACAGATTTATTTCAAAATATGATTTTGCTTTGCTTTAAATTCTATTTGAAATATTTTTGTATGCATGTGTAATTTTGGAATGCTTTTGGGATCATCAAACCATAAAGCATGCAATATGATCCAGAATAAAAAAAATGATCAGAACTGAACAGGCCTTGGTATTATGATCTCATTTACCTGCTGGTTAGCTTATAAATCAGATAATCGGAAATTCGTAATGGATTCTGTAGTCATCTCCTCTTTATTGTCACAAAGTGTGTTATGGAGATACAAAGGGGAAGATGCATAATTTTCAAGTACAAAACATAAACAGCTCCTGTCCATCTATGATGGAATTATGCATCATAACAAACAGAATCTGCTGCTCAGATTAAAAAAAAATCCATCGTTACACTAGCCAAGATTTGGTTTGTTTCACTTGATTTGGGCAGGCTATTGAAGGTCACCATCCTCATTTCCATTTTGATTCAAGACAATAAAAAGATACTCATTTTACAATTGAGCTCTTCTAAGTAATATCCATTTCTAATAGCTTTTTGGTTCAATAGCTGTTGTCTTGGGTTGTGATGATAAAAATCTGTCTTTCAGGAGTTACTTTTTAACGTTCCAATAGCAGATAAAGGTAGCAATTTAAAACCTGATCACACAAAATAATACTGGCTTTGATTCTTTCACACATGTTTGAGAAATCCTTTAAACTTCTATGGCAAACATTCATAGAAGTTTGCCATAGAAGGAAACTTCTATGAAGTTTCTCACTCAGTGCTGCCTTTTCCATGGAGCTCCTCCCCAGAGCTGCAGTCTCCAAGCCAAGATTCTACTTCACAGAGCACCGCTCCCCGGTGATTCCCCACACTTACGCCCCTCCAGACTAGCGGCAGGGGCAATTAGCTAGTCTGTCAAATTGCATATCTGATTAGCTCATAAGAACTATTTCTCAGTTGTAAGAATGTTGTTAAAGGCTTAATGGTGAAACATTTCTATGATGATGTGCTAAGGCTGGAGTGTCATAGAGAGGAGCTTCCAAAAGAGTCAGGAGTCCAGTTTCAAGGCCTTAATTTGTGAATTAAGTGTTGTGAGTAACACAACACTTAATTGTGCTACAAAGTGGCCATGTGAGTGTGTGTGTGTGTGTGTGTGTGTGTGTGGAAAATACATAATACTGCCCTTTAACCTATGGAAACTGAAAATATTTATTTGTCTTGTTCTGCCAAGTAGAAGCAGAGTTGGTAGTAATTGAGCCTGCGGGGGGAAACACATGCATAAGGCTGCCCACATACCTTGTTTGTACTTATTTTTCAACTCATATTTATTTAACTTGTTCTTGCTTTTTGATATGAAGACATGTGCCAAGTGATTCACAGTTGCATGTTCTTTGCTTTTTATTTTTGTTTACTTGAGTTACAGCTTTGGGTGTTTGTACTTCATGGAATAGAATCTAGATACAGTTTATTTCAAAGATTACAATAAAGTATTTGTAGATTATTGTGGTTTTAATAGTCCTAAAAACTTTCAACAATTCAGTGTCACTAAGTCTACTGCTCAGTATAATAAAATTAAACCACACAGCAGGAACCCAACATTCTTTTTTTTTTTTTTTTTTTTTTTTGTCCCTGCATGCAGTCAAAATTTGAAGAGAATGCGGTGCAATCCTCATGCGTTAATAATTTAAGCAATTTCAGGTAAACCCTTCACATTCAGCACATTTGACAAACAAAGATTAAAAAAAAAAATCTCTTTCACTGAGTTTGAGTTTTTATGTATTTTTGGGAGCTCCTCACATTCTGTTTCCACAGGTCAACTGCTGCCTTTGTCTGATTAGGTCTGCCTCTGTTGCCAAGTTGCCAACTATGACAAGTTAACAATGCAACTTTCATCATTAGTCAGATGACAACTGAGACAAATTAGAAAATACTTCTGCATTCAAAGAGAAGCACATGAATGTGTTTGTTTCATAAACAGGTAACATTTTATATGCAGATGATTACAAATGAATGTCTGAGTTAATTGTTGTAGTTTTGAATAATAACTTGAATATATTTGTGGGAACAAAACAGTTTGAATTTTAAACATCTCACAACATAACTCCAGACTTCGACTTCACAGAGATCTCTTGTGCAAATAATACTATTAAATTTATCTAGTCAAAGATGCACACATAACAAAATGTTCTGGCAATATTTCTCAGTAAAAATAAGATAAATGTGGTAAATCTCTTGTTTCAGATCTATCACTGGTTGATGTTTGTGTTTTGATAAGATTCACACATTTCATGTAATAAATCATTTGAAATGTTGTTTCCTAAAAAAAAATCGTTGATTAAATTTACTGTCTGTAAAAGACAGTAATAAATGTGCACTGTTTGTTAGTATCATTTGTAATGAGTTATTGACTGCCAAGTATAATTGTAATGGAAATCAATGTATTAAATTAGGTCTCAAATTCATAAAAGACTTTGCACACATCGCTTCCCTGTTCACTGCAGACATGTCACCTGAAGGGAATGATTTCTTAACAGAAATACAAAAGAACCACTGCAACTATTTAAAATAGTCCATTAAAATTAAATCAAACACATATAACTCACATTTACAAAAAATTACTTTATTACTATGTCAGTTGCAAGTTACATTACAGTAATTTGCTTTTATATTCTTGATAGTTGAATGAATGCAGGCTGTTGTTTGCATCATTTTTTCATCTGCATCCATGCCAATTGCTTAATATTGATTGGATGATCTTATGTTAAGGAGACTAATAGATATGGAATTATTACTGTGGGGGTAATACTTTCAGCATTCACATGATATAGAAATTAGAAGTTAGAATTGTTATGAATACTAATATCCAACATGGATGTTATGAGTGACATCATTCACAAAAAGGATAAAAGAAAAACAATATTTAGATACACTGGTATACTTCTCAAAACAGATATGATGAGGAAAGAATACTGCATGGAAATATTGAAGAAGCATCTCAAAACATCAAGCAGGAAGTTGAAGATATTTGACTCTAGTCAATTACACTCACTACTAAGGAAATGTGTGCAGACCTCTTGAATTAAACAAAATAAATAAATAAATTAAATAGTTTAGGTAATTAACTTTCACAATATTCAGGCGTTTATTAAATATCATTAATTCTGTTAATCATAAATGAACCAAACACCCAAGATTAAAATTGGAAGATTCAGTTAATCAATAAATCAGCTGATTGCAATCATTTATTTATTCAATAAAAAAATGCAAATGTTCCTCCAATGTACCTAAAATCTGCAGATAAATTTTATTAATTTACTTTAAAAACAGTTCATTTGAATGTTATAACTTTACATGTGCACTGTATATTTGCAAATTAAAGTGCCTTTGCTTGGTTTTGTTTATTACGTTTTATTTTGTGTGTATGCTACACTTTCTACTGTCATTTTTCATGTGTAAAGCATTTCAGGGTCAACGAATAGAGTAGCGTGTTAGTAGATTGCAAAGCTGTCTACAAGAGGACTGTAATTTAGGGCTGTTTGTACAAACCACACTTGACTTGA
The DNA here is from genome assembly GCF_000485575.1 of Poecilia formosa. Taxonomy (NCBI): domain Eukaryota; kingdom Metazoa; phylum Chordata; class Actinopteri; order Cyprinodontiformes; family Poeciliidae; genus Poecilia; species Poecilia formosa. The sequence continues at coordinate 273,502 of NW_006800182.1, read as the reverse complement.
GTATTGCAGTTTATTCACAGTAAAATAAGCATCCAGTTGTGAGCAAGTATTTTTATCCAGTAAAAAGCAAGGGATATATAACAGAACAAATTTTAAAACCCTAAAACATGCTGGACTGTGCATGCATAGACAAGGTCAAAAACGACATTTATTAACTCTTTTTTTTTTTTTAATGCTGTATTACATTTCAGACCTCTAGGAATTATACAATGAAGTGCATTGGTATGGTGTGACAGAGTTTGTTTATTCAACCAAAATGATCATCAGCTCATTTAATTATTTCTAGGTATTATGATAAGATATATTTTGCACATGTGAACTGTGCAATAGAGATAATCAGTAGTCAGTTACATGACAGTTGCTTAAAATGAAGTCGGAGGTTTTGGCAGGAAAAAAACAATTATTTACATATCTTGAGGGGGAAGTAAAAACAAAAACATTCTCTTCAAGGACAATATCACTGTTAGATTTCCATAAACCTCAAGACAGGCTTTGTGTTGCAACACAAAAGTTGATTGATTACTTCTAAATTTGTGTCGTCACAACAGCACAAGTATTCCAGGCAATACCACAGGTACCCTCCACTTGGCTAGGGGCAAGAATAACCAGTTGTCAAGCAAGACAAAAATAATAATGTGGTCATTGCAGCAAGATTTTTCTTTAGCTTTCCTATTTTTCCATTTGGATTTTATTTACATAGTTCAATTTGTTCAACATGTTCTCAGACTGTTGTAGCTCATGTACATGCAGAAACCCTTTTATTAGATATCCTCTAAGTAATTGCTAATTCATTCAATGAATTTGATTCAGTGCAAGTGCTTAAGTAACATTTGAGTCAAAAGATAACATTTGATACACTTTTAAATATTAGTTTTGGGAAGTTAACAATTTTACAGCATACTAATACTTCTGTGCACAAGCTGATGGATTTTTTTCCCTGAAATTGTCTATAGAAATAATTATCATTTTGAATTATCAGTTTGCAAAAGAAATAAGCTAGAGAGTAAAGGATAGAAGGCAGAAAGAGCCCTGTGACCCTGATTATCTTTTAATAGTAAGCTATTTACATTAGAGTCTTCAAACAGCTCTCTCAACCATTATGCAATATGTAACATTTTTAGTCTGCATCGTTGACTACTGATTTTAATTTTATATTGAATCATATGTCTTTTTCTGTATAGTGTAGTTGAGATTAAATTCTAGATTAGCTAATGTTTTCACAATATAATTTTAGTTATTCTGTAAACCAATCCTCCAGGCATATTTTGATAAGGTAATAAAATTATAACATGATATATATATTTTTTAAAGTTGATTTTACATATTATCCAACATCTCCCACATGAACTCCCACAAGATTTAAAATCAATATGTTAGATAAAGCTCAATATAAAACTCTAAAGATTTTTAAAATAACACCACTTCATTTGCATGCACAAATGTTCAACTATTTCAGTGAATTAGATTTTCATAACTTATCAACTTTGGTACTTTGTATTTTTTCTGTTTCTACAGCAGACATCTAAACTGACCTCCTGCCAGATTCAGTTTGAGTGCAGATTTTATTTAACATATTTCTTTCATGGTTAATGAGAAATCCACTCCATTTTTAAAGACACTGGAAAATTTGACCAAAATTCCTAAACTAAACAAATTAACAAAAACAACATACATTTAACAATGTAGCAGTAGAAACCCTGACTTTTAAACGTGAATTTTTATGCATCGGCTCAATGTTATGCAGAAAAGTAAAATGAGGAGTCATCAACTAAGCCAGAGGCCTTGGCAGTTTGCAGAGCTCCTTTGTATACACAAAAAAGCCCCAAAGTGCTGTTTTGTTTATACAAATGTGAATTGTCTGGATGGTTTGATTACTCTTCGATATTGTTCTCACTTGGCAAAAGCATACATCTCCTCAAGAGACTTGCTGTTCCTGAACAAACTTTGAAAGCCTCTGTTTTACATCAGCAGATCTGTGTGCTTTTAGTGTTCTGGCAGGAGGGTACGAGTAAAGGTCAGGCAGGCTGTTTCTCACAAAAAGAGATTGAGCTGGAAAGAAATATCTGTGTGATGTAGAGCTTCAGCTTGCACAAAGAAATCAACTTAAAGCAAAGGAGAAAAAAAAGTAATAATTTTACATTTGATTATCAGGGTTTTGTGGGAATAATTCATTTTCTTTTCATCCAAGCATCGCAAAACAGTATGTTTATGGAAGCTCTGATACATAGCTATCTATGCAGCACACAAATCAGCAATAGCTAAATAAAACTATTGTTTTTATGTAACTATGTACTGTGGCTGACAGGTACAAAGACGCAACAAACAGTGAAACGCGCTGCAAACAGATGCAAATGGGCTGCAGACAAACAATTGATGGAAACTCCAAAACACACAAACACACACACAACAAAACAAACGCAACATAAAAAAAATGTTGCAAACAAAAATGTTTCAGCCACAGAAAATAGGAGCAAAAACCTACAATCAACAAAACAAATGCAAACAAAAACACATGCTACAGCGACAGAAAAGAAGAAACGAAAGGGACATTTTTGTAAAATAGCAAAAACAATAGCAAGTAATTTGCTCCAAAAACGGAAGTGATTCAGACCACTAGGTGGAGTCTGAAGTAGGTAATATTACCTATGTTAACATGATACTGTTCTATAATATTGTGAAACACTGCGTTTTTAAAAAGACATGAAGAATAGTGCACCTATTCTTTCTTCCATAACTTTTTTTTTCTCTGAATTTGCAGTTAAATGATGACATCCTGTCTTTTCTAAGGGTCTGGTCCCATACGATTCGGTGGTCTGCACCACTTCTGTTTTATGCAATGAGCAGCATTTTGTATTTGTTGCTGTTTGTACTACTTGCAGCTTGTTCCTTGGGGCACCTTCTTTATATAATATAAGATGAAAACATTTAGAAATTGCTTTTTTTCATAACTGCGGGGTTATTCCAAGATGCCATTTGTTTGTGTTTTCAATTTAGAAAGATATCACTCAGCTTGGGGGAGACTACAAAATAAGTGACTTTATAAACCTTACCAGTTCACATTCACAACCTAAGCTAAATCTATCATAAATTTGTAAGTCCAAAGGATGTCAAGGTACAGATGCTTTTCATAGCAGTACTGGTTGAGCTCCAAAATCAGTCAAGTTCACCTTAACATCCACTTTTCTTCACAGTCACAGGAAGGGAGCGAGGGGAAGAGGACGAACTGAGATGGTGAGAATTTGTCACCTATCCAGTTTTTCGCACTTTTTGAAATAGGGTTGACAAACAGGCAAGAGCCATTTGTGAGCAGGCAGATTGTGACAGGATTTCTGTCAGGACTGGCAACTCTAATTAGAGAGCTAGAGCAGCCGAGCTTAGAGAGAGCAACCACTTAAGCCGCAAGGGTCAAAGGTTCAATAACACATTCACCAGCATACAATATATTACAGCCCAACCTATACACGCAGAATAGCACTCAGTTCAAGCACTATAAAACATAACTTTTTAAGGCTCTGTTGAAAGTTCCAAGGTCATAAAGAGTTCATGACCTTCCAGTAACAGTTGTTTTGCAGTCTAAGCTCACAGGCCGTTTGAGAGCACAGTTCATGCTGCAGTTTTAGCACTCAATAAGAGCTACTTTTGTAACTTTCTCTACAACATCATCAAATAGTGTATGTTTCCAGGTACATGATGTCTGGAAATTATTATTTCTTGTGAAATAATCATTTCAATAGGTTTTGTTATCATAATCAGTGTAAAATGTATTCTAGTACTAACCTCTGTCATCAGGAGGTCATGACAACCTGGATACTTGACAGAAAATAAAACTGAATCCACATTTTTATGAAGATTTGGGTTTTCAAATGCTGCAGTCTGAAACTTATGATCAGCTGATGAAAACTCTTTCAGATTAATAGAGGAGTGGCGTGGTTGCCACTTAGGCTTTTACCCTGTGTGCCCTTCCGGCAGGGTTGCACTGACCCCACATGAATTTTTACAAGTTTTTTATTTTTTATTTTATTTTTTTATCATTTTGGGAACTGAGAGCTGACGCCCCCATCGATTCCCTATTGTCTAACCTTGACATCTGCCTCGCTATTCCTGAACTTTGAGCTAGGACTGCAGGAGGGTTAAGATCCAACAATGCAAAGTGTAAATTCTTTCCATTTTTCAACTAGTTTTAAAAGTTTGATCCGGAGTGTGTATACATATCATCTGGAAAAGCTCCATATGATTCAAAAACCAAATTTGACCCTGAGGCACTCTGCTAGATCTGGGGGACGTAATACCCCACTACACTTTTGATAGGTACTTTTTCTCAAACCTATATAAAAGAACCACAGACAACGTTTATGAATTTTATGGCCAAGCTTTTGCAAAAGGAGAAGTCTCCGTCAACAACTCCTCCAAGCTGTTCACAGAGCATTCTGATCTCCTTCCACTCGAGCCCCTGTTTTATTGTAAAAGAAAAACAGCCAAGGGGGCAATCAGGAAAAACAACAGAGGTCGTAAAACTTCTAACCCAAACACTAGCAACCCAGTTCCAGGTGTGATATCTGATCTACGGTCTGAGCCCGGTTCAAATCTCGGTCAAACTGTCTACAAAGAGGGAGGATAAACAAGAGACAAAATACGACTGCTCACAGGCAGTTAGGAGGTATTCTGGTTGATAAGAATTAAGGTCTGAGAAACACAGAGTTAACTGTTTCACATGAAGATGAAACAGACAGTCCTGACCTCCAAATCAGTTCATACACACATAAGGAAGAGAACACTTTAAACAGAAAATTACAACGATCTATAGACTGAATGTGAACTAAAGTAATAACAAAATGATAATACCGAAAATTCTCTAACAACTTTCCTTGCCTCTCATCCCCCATCCACTACTACTCACTCACTTGGGCCTCCACCCATCCTGCTCTCACTCTCCAACAAACTGATATACTTTAAAGGCTGCCGCAGGCAAGGCCAGTTTACATATATCTAACTCGACAGGCGAGCCATGAAGAAACAAAACCAATGACCCGTATAGATCCATTCAAATGCAAGGATGAAGAAAATGAGACACTGTAAGTCTTTTTCCTCTATCTGCTAGACAGTTCTTGAATAATTTGTCTTTTAAAATGTGTTTTGTTTATTTACAATCACACTCTGTGTGTGTATGTTGTGTGTTTCTTTCTGTTTTTTATCTAGTTAGTGACATTTCTTTCCCTGCTTGTTTCTTTCGTTGCGTTGCTTTCTTTGATGGAAGGGTGGGATGCATTAGTTGAAAAAATATATATATCACAAGTGTGCTATGAAAATTATTTGACAATTGCGTATACATGGCGTACAGCAACCTGCAAAAAAGTTAACACACTACCTAAGAATTATCAGTACAAATACTAGTTGAAAATAATCAAACTAATACTTGTACTGAAAAAAAATATACCAGTTGTTAGTAATTAGGTAAAAGTGACAATATTATGCATTATTTTGGAATTCTTAGACAAGCAACATTTTACTAACTGGCATTTTATTTTATATTTTTTTCTGTGAATGTACAAACATTTGGTAATCATATTAAGACGTGACTCTAATGTGTTGATTTGGGAGGGACTGGAATAAACTGGATCATTTAAACCTGGATTTAAATCTGAATGAATGTAAAGAGGTAGATTTAACTTCCACTTCAAGTAGAATCAGTAAAAAAAAAAAAAAAGATGATTTAAGGTAAAGGACATGTTTAATTTCAAATGGACTATTTAAGACTGCTTGAGTCCTAACAATACAGGTATTAAGACATATTCACATGTCATCACCTATTGCTGAATCATTTGTTACCTTTAATTTTACCTATAATGAAGCAATTTTCTAAGTGAAAAATTATAATAAAAAATTAGAAACAGGTGAATTTAATCTAAATGTAGAAAATTCCTTGAAAAGGTATGCTTCCTTTTTGAGCTTTTCTCAGGTTTTGTCATGTTGCACTCAAGCTGCAAGCAGCTGTGAATCTCCCAGGTCATAAATTCATAAACAATTAAATTGATGTACTTATTACTAAATAAAATATATATTTTATTCCAATGCCAAAGGCCATTGTTTCACTGAATTTTATTTTTGGACATTGAAGATTAAAGAAGCCTGAATCAATATGAACACATTTTTATTTTTGAAAACAGTGTGTCTTTTTACTTTCACTTCATAATTATGTGTCTTATTGGTCTATATTAAATTCTAATAAAACAGATTGAAGTTTGTGCCTCTGGTATGTGTTTAACCGTGGTCTGTGTACCATGACGTGAATCAGTTTAAAGCGGATGAATAATTTTACAATCCACTTTAAAAATGAGCAAAATGCTGACACAAAACAAGATCAACTTCATGGTTTTTACAGCATTTTTCTTTACACATGCACTTGTGAAAATGTTTTTTCTAACTATAACCTCAAGAAGAACCACTGAAAGTGTCCTATCACTTAACAATTAGCTTCATGCCAAATGTTGAAGGTTATATGTTAACAACTACTTTCATCTGCAGGGTATACACCCTACTACATTAGCAAATGTTAGCATAGCCCAGGGTTATGCTTTCGAGATATCATAATTAATGAAGTGAGACCACAGTCTTTCAAACAGTATCTGGTAGCACAGGTTTCTGAGCAGACCTGGTTTGACAAATAGTTAATCTTTAATTTTATCTTTAATTAGAAGATGATTTGGGAGAGAGGCATTGCGGGTTAATTGCAGTTACATTCATTAAAATCCACAAATTGTGTAGTAGTTCTTGTTCAGTGTTGCTATCTCCACTCATATAGTGTAATTAATCAGTTTTACCTTTTATGACCTTTCCTCAAAGGTTTTTATTTGGACTTGCAGCTCCAGCTACTGGTGTCTGGTTGCACTTGATCTCCTGTTAATGTCTGTGCTTTGTCTCTGAGGTAATTGGCAAAACCTCCAGCACATAAACATTTATTTAATTGGGAGGATTGCAAACAACTTGTAAAGACATCTAAGGGAATAGAAAATCTGATTCCTACTCCTCTAAATCTTACAAAAACAACAACAACAACAACAACAAAAAAAACATTACACCCTTTAAAATTAATTTGGAAAAAAAAAATAGCTCTAATGCATCACCGTATTTTTTAATGATGTAATGTTAAACAAATAGCCAGGAACTGTCAGCTTTGACACGCGTAAGCTGTTGCTTCAGTTAATAGACAGAGCTTTCAGATGACATTAAACACAGCACTTTATTGTGCCAGAAAAAACCTACCACTTTTTTCATACTATCATTATTGAGCTAGTTTAATATTTGAGTATGTTTGTTTTTTTTTTTTGTTTTTTGTTTTTGCTTTGATCTCAAGGGATTTTTATGAAAATTATGTTTTTCCTACATTGTGTTTATTAGAAAAGTCAACATAAAATGTTCAGTTTTACTTTCTTTTCAGAGATCCAGTTCCACTGACCGTCAGTCAAGACAAAAAAAAATAATAATAATCTCAAACAACTCCTTACAGAAAGATGATTGAGTAATTAAAAGAAGATTAAACATTATATCCTCACTCTTTAATCCAAAATTTCCTGTCAGTATGATGTATTGTCACTGTAATGGAGTTAAGCTGGAAAGGTCTTTAGTGTTACTTGTTAGAAGACCTACATAAGAAACAGTGAACAACTTTGCTGGCAGAAAGAAAACTGCTGTAGCTGAGTCCATTTTGTAGGCTGCCTCACTCCCACACACCATCTCAGAACTTCCCACAACTTCCACATACGACTCAGATTGGGGCTTAGAGATAGCCACAGTAAAACACCGACTTTGCTTTCATGAAACTGCTTTCTAAACATTTTAGCTCTATGCTCATGGTTATTGTACTATTAGAAGACCAATTTGTATCCAAGCTTTTACTTCCTGACTGATGTCTTTAAATGTTTAAATGTTGCTTCAGTATCACTTAAGATGGTGAAAGCATCCCAACCTGACGAGTCTCTTCCTGGTATCTTGGCTGATTTCTTTTGACTTTCCCATTTTATCAAACCAAAAGCAGTGTGTTTAAGGCCTGTGGAGTCATCCACAAGTGTGACTCCAAGTTTCTGGAAGCAAGCCCAACAGGTTTGATGCAAGTCATACCTGTTGACCCTATACCTATCCCTCATAACTTTTGAATTCAAGGAAAGTTACAAAATTGATTAAAATAACTTAAGCTTAATTCTAACTTGAACAGAAAAGCACAGACACAATTAGAAGCAAACAAACAAATGAAAGGATTTTTGACAGGGCCACATCATGGCAGTATTTAAGTCATTCTGTTTTTTTTTTTTTTGTTTTTTTTTTGTTTTGTGCACCCCCTCCGTCATCCATAGAAGTCTTTTTGGGCATCTTAAAAATGATCTGACTCATTTTTTTAATTGTGATGTACCAGTTTTGAAGTAAATTAAGTTACATTATGCTTTATTTTCATGGCAGAGATGGGGAGATAAATTGCAAAATAATAATTTAAAACACAACTTTTCTTTTATTTGTGAGGATGCTCATATCTGATAGTTTGTAAAAAAAAAAAAAAAAAACACCTTGTAACTGTGAAATTCAAAGAACCTGGCCAATTCTCTAAGGACACCTCCTATCTACAGGCAGGGATGATAACTTCTGCTTTAATGATCTTGTCAGGGTCATTCAAATTAGAGACCTGGAGGAAGGTAAATGAGAATGAATTGAGATATAATCCTCTAACACTGCAGACTTCATCAGCATGTGGCCAGAGATATATCTCTTTTAGAGGTTCTTTATGTGAGAAGGAGGAAGCTCTGCAATGACAACCCTATTATCTGTTTCTGTTCAAGGTTAAAGCCAGGAGATCTATAGAACTTAGAATTGAAAAATAGCTTATTTCTACATGAGCATAGGTTTTTATCATATCTCAAACTGTTATAGATGATCAGTGTCAATATGACTGATGAAGTCTCACTCTTGATATTCAAAATGCAAGCATAAGGTGATGATGACTTTCATTTCCTCTGGAGATAGCATCTTTCTTTGTAGCATGCCCATGTGGATAAAAGGAACAAAGATGGAGGTAAAATCCAACCTGAAGCCAAGTGCCCCGAGGTTAGGGCTAGAACAACCCCTATAATAAGCTGATTGTGGTAGAGAAGTAAATAAGTCAATTATTTATTTATATGATCCTGCTTTTCACCAGATTGATCTGATGTGATTCTTTCTAATTTATGAATAATCATGCAACAGAAACTAAACACTCAAAAGACAACATTAAGCCTTCATGAACGATTCCCATTTGTGTTGCCAAAACCATAAATAATATCATTCTCGGCATTGTGGTAAACATTAATTTGACAGCTAATTTTATTTATTTTAATTAAAATGTTTTTAGTTCAGTTTATTCATGTGCTGTCATTTTACACTGAAAATTGTAACTGTTTTCTCAGTTGCCATATGTTTTGATCAAAGAATAAACAATAATGTCTAGTTATAAATGTTCTGTTACATTTTGCATCACAGTTACTTATCATTAATCAACAGCTAAAATGGCAAAAAGCTCATCTTAAAATATTTTTGGTAAGGTAAGGTAATTTTATTTATATAGCACATTTTCAGCAACAAGGCAATTCAAAGTGCTTTACATGTATTTTTAATAAGGCAGAACGTAGGTGAAATTTCGTATCAATATCTATATATATATTATACATAAAAGACATTTAACTTTTTCCAGGATGTATAATTTATTATAGCTTTGCTTTCTTCTTTCTTAAAGCTTTAGAAAATAGCATCAGGTGTAGGATGAACACAATGCATTTAGGTATACTGAGAGATGTCCTTTGGTTTCTGGTTTCTTAATGCAGACAAAAGCAAAAGTAATGGAAATAACTGGGAGAGAAATAGACATTAGTGTTTTCTAAAAGAGCACATACACTATTGCCTAAAGTGTTTTCTCATTTTTTATAGTTTACTTCAAAGAAACCAGACCTTGTGTAGCACTTTCAAATGGTATATTTTGCCTAATATTTCAGCTTCCCAGCAGCGTGTGGTTGACCTTGTGTGATTCTCTGCTACATGATTCATTATACATTTTAAAAGGAGAAAAGGTTGCAGGGCAGCTATGTCAAGCAAACCCGCTCTGCATCTTTGAAGTCACAGTCTTCCACAAATGGGGTCTGACATTTTCCTGCATACATAACAGTGGCTCATAATGACAGAACATGTGTCCGTGGTCCTTCAGTCAGTCTCATAGAGATTTACACTGGGAGCACTTTAGTGTGGAGAACATGGGCCATCTTATACAATTGTTGCAATTATGTGGAATGTAGCTTCTAATGATAACATCCCTTAATTTTCATGTTATGCTTCACTATTCTTGCTACACTGATGACGATGCATTTACTTGATGTGCCCATTGCTTTACAGTGTAACTGGCACCTTATCCTATTATATTGTTTATTAGGCTAAAAACTGTTCATCCACTTGGGAGCATTGACACAGAACTTTGAATCTTCATTCTCAGTAAGTTGATGTTCAAATATGCACAGACAGACAGACAGACAGACAGACAGACAGACAGACAGACAGACAGACAGACAGACAGATGCTGTGACAAAATGCTGTGGAACTCAAACCCTTCATCACAATACACTTTTACCATTCAAAGCAGCAGTGCGTAAAAAAGTGGCACACATACTTACAGACATGACAGGACTTGATATTCTACAAAACTCTTTTGATTTCATCTTTAGACTCACAGGATGTTTTTTTATCAACATACAAGCATAAATGTCAAGATTGTAAACCGTGTGACAACAGCTTTTGAGAAAACTAAATCTGTATCATTGAAGTATTTTGAGTGGTTAAATGCACTCCTATCAAATGATTCATCTAGGACATGCAGTTGCTTTTCACATTTGGTGGCTGCACTGTGTGAGTAAACAAGTTTTTGGTTGGGAAATCCTACAGAATTATATAATATTGTACCATTTCACAGATTTCAGGCATGGTAATAACATAAAAGGTCTTCACTTTTATTTGGTGCTTGTGGCCTCAAGCTCTGGATTCTTTATTC
>NW_006800182.1:256286-262227 GCF_000485575.1 Poecilia formosa | reverse complement strand
ATCTTAGGCATAAATGTTTAATAAAGTGACAGGCATGCTGTATCTAAGGACGTTGTTTCAAATATATTCAGCATCCTTTATAGACCTGTCATAATGCTAATGATGATGAATGCATTCTGGACTAGACATCCTTCGTAATCAAGGACAATTCTGATGTTTGTCACTGCTCTGTTCCACAATCTCTTGTCTGTACTCGCAACAAATAAATCTCATACTATAAACAATGGACTGTGTTTCATGCTGGTGAATGGTAATTGTCAATTATGCCAATCAAAATCCAATTGTCCATGCACAAATCTTCCATTATTGAATTTATATCTAATGTTCTCACCCAGACTTCCAGGCGCATTATGAGATTATATTATTGTCTGTCACAACACTTCCAGTCTCCTGTGTAAAGTGGAAAATGACAATTACATAATTAAGACAGTTTCATTAATTACATCAAAGACTAAAGCTGATTTAGAATTAGGACTCCAAGTTATGACACAGATGATCCTGTCTGATAAGTGAGCACTTTGCATAGGTCATTATGAGCACCTTTGTACAAAGTCTCAGAATGCACAGTCACGCTTCTGGCACTCTATCTCAATAAAAACATTTTTTTTTTTCTATTCATGCCACAAGCTTGTCAATAGGAGTGACTTTGTCAGTGGCATTGTCAGAAGTTTCAATGAGATCATTTTCTCAAAAATCATTCTTTATAAACAAGACATGCAGCACTCAGAAGCTGACAAGAGACCCGGGTTAGCAGGCTGTGGCCTAATCAGCCAAGCAGAAAAGTTATTCTTCTCTATTGTCTGCAGATGAAGCTCCCACCCACAAATCATGTTTAAACATTTATGCTAACAGAATGGAAAATACCTCCAGATTTAAACTCTGTAACAACAGTGATATGACCATAGGTATGGACATGACGTTTGCTGCAGAGGCTGAAGTCATTCTTCATTTTTCAGTATATACGTGCGAACACTGGTCTCTGTGTCAATTACTAAATACAAAAACTATGATTACGTTTACATTTATTACAAGCATCAAAAATAATGAGCATCATCTGTCACATTTGACCGAAAGCTCTCACTGTGCCATTGCTCTAATCAAATTAACAAGTTAAACAGAATCAAACGAGGAATTATGAAAATACAAAAGTGCCACCAGCAGTAAAAAGTATGCAAAATTTCTGGCTCACATCGATAAAAAGTAATAAAACAGTAGATTTTTGCGTATGCTAGCAGTTTCCCCGTGTTTCATTGCAGAAGCAGTTCCATTATTTAATTATTTTTTTTCTTAAATGAAACTCTTTTACCAATTCCACAGAGCAAATAACCTGCATAAAGGCACCCTGGTCTATGAAGAGTAAACTTTCCACCTTTTAGTACTGCTTGATTGCCTTTTTTATAAACATAACATACAGATACACATCAATGTATTTGATATGTAGCCATATTTGTTTATCTTGTGCAGTTGACAGAACTCTTGCAGGACGAATTTTAACTAGTAAATCAAATAAGTAGATTTTTACTAAATGATTAGTCTTAAGTTCATTTGTGAAACCATGTTTTCAGAAAGGTTGTTTTGGGTTAAATTTTTAAAATTGAACAAAGCAATAGAAAATATGCAGATAAGGCAAAACAGAAAAAAATGTAGCACACACAAGTTATAAAGACTTCAAATTATTAAACATTATTTTGCTGCTTTGAAGGTTCTTGATTTTTTTCACATGCAGATGTTGAAGTTCTTTTAAAAGTGTTACCCTGCAGATATAGAACTTAATATTCAAGGTTTAGTACTGAGAACTCACATCTAAAGTGTACCCTGTGTATTAAAATATAGGCTTGCAGGAGATAATCTGATGAACGTAGAGCTGCATCCATCATTTCCAACATAAATGGAGAAGTGGAAGTGTTTTGTAATTTGGCATTTGAATACATTCGGGAGAAAATCATAGACTTAATTACTTTGCAAGATTACCTCTCTAAAACATAGCTGTATGAGACAGATTGATGAGCTGATAGGGACAAAAAGGTGAAATGATAAATACCATTTACTGCATTTGGCAATTCCAGACGCCATTTATGTTGCCAGTTCATCAGACAGAAACTCAATTTCTGAAGAGTTTTTTTCAGAAGCTTTGAATAGCAGGATGAAATCCTGAAAATTTAGTTTGAAGACATTTACTAATCCTCTTTTTTTTAACCTAATGTAATGTTAATTAATATGTAGCATCTTTTTTTTTTTTTTTACAGATTTAATCAAATGGATATTCTTAGTTCTTGTTATATACAATTGATTCATGTTTCATTTACATCAAAATTGTTTCATTGAGGGACAGGAAAAGTTATGTACTTGGCACAACAACATGTCATTTAAATGTTTTATACTTAATGTAGAAACTAGACATATAATAATTTGAGTCATACTCTGTGATCACCCTCGGTATTTTTACTCATAAGAATCCTGATTTAAATAATTTCAATCATTTTTGGGTTCTTTAAAAAGTGTCTTCCCTTAAATAGGTGAGAGTAAAATTAGCATTTTGCATCTGTTTAATGGTCATTTCCATCTGTTTCTATTCTCTATGATGACAAAACAACCATAACAAGCCTTTTATCCCAGGGAGATAATGATTAATACAAAACTACACAAAGATACTACTTCATTAGACATATGATAAGCCACCTGTGAGAACCTGTGCATTGTCCCTTGACATTATTTAGAAGCAAAGCGCAACACTAGATAGGCCTTGTTTGCTCTGCTTGCCCGAAAGTATTGAATTGATTTTACCTCTGGGGCCCTCCCACCTCCTCTGCACACAATGCTTGGAGCAGCAACCAGCTACTCTAACAGTAACAGTGAAGGCACTCTAGTAGTAGGTGATATATAAATTGTATCGTAGAGAGAGTTTAGTGAAGGGCCCCAAGCGGGTTGTGAGGCTAATGTTTCCTAAATAAACAGACAGGTCTGGGGTGTCAACAGAGAAGTAAAAAAAATGCAAGTAAGAAAACAATGTAATGTGATTTTTATAGGTCCTATATTTTTTAAATTGTTAAAACGCTGCCTCAACTCCCTAAAAAACTATTTCGCATGAATATTTACCATTAGTAGTAAAACAGTGAATAAAATCTAATGTTTGACTTCTACAATAGGGATAATTTACTGTTTATCTAAACATTTTGAAAGCTGTTTTTAGTATTCACTTATATTTATTATGGTTTTTTTTTGTCAATATCAGTATTTACAGGATAGGAAATATGGTGTATTTATACAAATCAGTCTTACATATTGACTTTTGTGAAGTTGTGGGAGGCAGAGATTACAGGCTTAGCAAGGTCTCAAACCTTTCCAGGAGCACAGGGGATTATGAAGCAAAGATTCTGTGTTCTCTGAAAATAATAATAATAATAATAATAATAATAATAATAATAATAATACACATGTTTAAATATAAATATATAAAAAACATATCCCTTTTTTTCTGTATTTATATTTGTACAGAAAATTTGGTTGACTTTTCAAACAGCGCTACTGGCTGTAATGAAAGCAAATACCCCAGAGTAAATGGAATGAGGAAAAAAAAAATGCTCATTGCAACTGCTATGTGAACTTCTTAGATTAATTTTTGAAAGTCAAAAATAATGGTTCCTCAGGAGCATGCTTTAGCTGAAATGATAAATACACTACAGACATTTTGAGATTAGCTTTTGTCGTGTTTCATGTTAGAGCAAGATTATTGTTTTTTTGTTTTTTTTGTTTTTCTCACAGAGCAACGTAGCTCCCTAGAGGTTTAATTAAAGTCCTGTCAAAGTTGCAGTCTTACTCTCTTGATTTTAGCATCCAGTTATTTGGTGAGAAGAGTAATCTATTATATCCCTCTTCAGTTTCATAGTATACACATTATTTGAGACTGGTGGCAAACCTCCAAACAAATGTTATTGACAAACTGCTATTTATTATTAAATTTGTTTTACCTTTACACTTATAAGTCCAAATGAAAAGTATTCTGGAAGCATTTTAAATAAAAACTAATAAGTCTAAATCAAGTTCAATCTAGTTTATTGTTTTGATCCATTTCATTTTGAAAATAATCAACTAATATTTAATCCAAAAACAAAGTCAGTTGGGAAGCAATTTGACTTTCTGTAAGGTAATGCAGAAACAAAGAAAATTCAAGATACCAAAAGAATTTTGCTGCTTCTCTTTTTGAAATACATTTTAAAGTATCTTGATTTCAATTAGGGTTAGGATACTATAAAGATGATAACAGAAAACACTGTCATAAAAAAGTGTGAAAACAAAAGAAATAACCTCATAATATATTCTTCTTAATACATATCATTTTTTGAATTCAGAAAACGGTTTTCAGATTGGTGGAGCTTTATTTGAGGAGGTCACATGTAGAAAGGAAAATCATGTTAAAAAGAAGCCTTTTTTTGTATTTTATCTCAATTGTGGTAACTTTCTAAAGACGACCTCCCAAGGCCTGGAGGCCAAAGTCAATGATTCAGACTTTGCTCTTTCATAAGTCATCATGTCCGAAAGCAAAACTGTAAGGAGGTCTACGCTGTCACTGAAAATATTGTGTGAAAGAAGACAAGTGGGAGAGGGCAGAAATACTACTGTATCCTTAATTCATTTCATTTGAAAAGATAAGAAAAAAAAAACTGAACAAATGCATTCATGTACCTTTAGTAACTGCATAAAATATAAAGCAAGAAACAATAAAATGTGTTGGCAAAAGGTTGACGAGAAGGAGAATGCTTAACTCAGGGTCAGGGACAAAAGTCATTAATTGCCTCTTTGAAACTCCCCAGCCTTAAAACACATACCTCTCTCTCTCTCTCTCTCTCTCTGCCTGTTCCCCCTGCTCTCACCCCTATTTCACTGATCACTGTTCGCCAAAGGTTTGGCTGGAATCTAAAACTATTACAGCTGCACAGCCTCTATGAGTAGCGAGCCTAAGAAGAAGTGACAACAATGTCTCAGGGGAAGGTTGGCAATAGAGGACAAATGGAAGTTCGGAAAAGCAGAGAAAATATTGAGGGAAGCAAAGGAGCAAGAAAGCAGAAAGATGAAGGAAACTTAACTAACAAGATAAAAATATTAAAGATGAGCGAAGTAAAAAGGCAAGATGTGTATAGGGAGAATAAACTGAGGATGAGGGAAGCTCATTGTTTGGTGTATTTTATTGTTTTTCTACTGAGCATATTTCACGCCAGCACTTTATGATAACTACTATAATAACCAGAAACATTGTGCAAGCAACAAAATCAGTATAAGGTTTATAACATAAATTACAATTGCACTGTTCTACAAGAATCCATATTACTCAGAGATGACCATCATATCTTTAACACTGCATGATGTGGTGCAAACACGTAGTATTGAAATTATGTGCAGGCACCATGGAAATAATACTAATGAAAACCAGGTCCCCTGCCTCGACATGGGCAAAACATGAATTCAGATAAGACTTTTGTCCGAACGCCTGTGGTTTTATTTCAGTATGAGACAATTATCCTTCCTAATAATTGCTCTTATCAAGCTATTCCTATATTTCTTGTCAGATAGTGTTAGGTTGTGTTTAGGTGACAAAACCTTTGTCATCAGCTACCACTTTAAACAATGTAATGGAGATAACAAAAAATAGTAATGAACAGTGAATTGGTTAAGTAACTTCAATCGAGTGACTGGTTTGGAAAATATAAAAACAATTTATATTACTCATTACTAAATAAAGGGGTTAAAAGATGGTTTACTAAGTAGCACGTTACGGGCATCACTGGTCCTAATTATATTAGAATACAGTCAGAATCAGTAGATAAGATGTCAACAAGTAAATGCTATCTGTCTAAGGACATCCAACTCATTGCATCCAGCCTTACAGCTTCTCCTGAGCAAGTATGTGATGACAGTGTAAATAAAAATAAAATAAACTATATAT
>NW_006800182.1:246699-256190 GCF_000485575.1 Poecilia formosa | reverse complement strand
CAAACTGTAGTTGAAACACTAGAGGGCTACGAGACTGAGCACACTTCCGTGTTCTTCAGTGTTCATTCTTCTCTACACAAGCCTATTAATACAAATAAAACTAGATGAATGAATACAGGTGCATTCATCCAATTTCACAGGATCCTTTTCTTCACAGAAACAAATATAATTTCTCTGCACATGCAATTTATGTTCCTTGCACAGAAGCGGTTAGCTGATTACCATTGTCAGAAGAGTGCCGTGTCAACACTTTGTCACTTTCAAGTTAGTGTATATCTTTTGGGCAATATGGATAGTGGCTATGTTAAAGTCTTTCTCATTGGGATTGTAATAGACACTAGTCTGGTAAAAACCAGCCCCTTGTACTACACTTTGCTTCATACAGAGGGTCTAGGCTCCAGGAAGAAAAGATTGCTTCCTAGATGAAAGGACTGTTTTGAGGTTTTAAATTTTACTCAATTGCTAATGTTTGCCTGTGACATATGTGTACTAAGAAGCTAACCAGAAGTTGCCTGTACTGTAAACAACTGTCATCCACTGCAAAAATAGAAGTCTTGATCCGAATGAAAAGGCTTTTAAAGTTAGCTCAATATTGTTAGAGTGGCTAACACGGACCGAACGACTTCATCGACATCCTCCACTGCCATTGCTAAAACTACAGGCAGACTACTGTTCTAAAGCAGTGCAGAAAATTGACGTCATCGTTCACAACCTCTCCTTCTGTTCATTGATTGGCCCGGTCAAAAATTGACCAGAGACAGTCTGAGTCAAGGGAGAATGCCCCGAGTGTACCGAAAGTGAGAATTTCTCTCCAGGGGAATTGCACTGGAAGGCAATGGCCAGGCCAAATAGACACTAAACCAACAACCAGCCCTATTCCGAACAAACATGTTGCTACTGTTGCTTAAGGAAAATGTGTCTTTTATACAAAATAAGAAAAAATGATATTGATAATTTGACAAACAAAATCTAGAACATTACATTTGTACAGGCATTAAAAATGTATTTCTGATTAAATTTACATGACCTTGTGCTGCACAAGACAACAGCAGCAGAGGTTAATGCAGCCTTCAAACAGAGCTGTAGTATAGGGTTGGATGACTTGACTCAATTACTCTTGAAAGCTGCATAAAGGAGAAAGAAGTGTGAGATTGGCAGACAGTTAACCATGAAATTCACTTCCACTGACGTCTAGGAGGTTGCAATTTTCCAGAGGGATTGAGTTGAATCCTTTGCACTCACATGTCACAAATTCATACATTCGTGTATGGTAGGTTTAGAGGGCACATAGTTTTCAATGATAATCCCAGGTTACATGTGTTAACTAACTTCTGTTTGATTTCTTGATTTCATTGAAATAGTGTGGGGTGACTTGAATCTGACTTTACATCCAAAAGAACACCCCAAACCACTTAGCTGAAAGTAAGGAGCGGGGGGCTTATAGAGGGCTACGACAAGAAAGGTTGTTTTTTTTAATCTGTATTCCCCACTGGTAATAAGATCAAATTGTTTTCAGAGATAGATTTAAAGAGTGTGACTATTTCTTCAGTGTGAGTAAAATATAAATTGGGGTGCTTTGATTGTTTATTCACATGAGATAAACAGGAGACCTTTTTTTATTTATTTATGATTATGGGACATAATCATCAATAATCATATAGGAACAATATGTTTCAAATGTGAAGTTTGGCAGCCTGTTAACGTTAAAAGTTGCATCTCAAAGCAAATGGGTGAAACATGCAGTCCACTTTTGGCTGTAGAATTGTATTTTATTGTAGTGAAAGCAGGCCTCATGTAAGTCTAAGCTAGTATTGCTTTTTGTCTCCCTGCATTTTCCCAATTAGGATGGGATTCCTGTTGGACGATGATCACTTTTGACAATCACTGCCTGAGTCTTTGGGCCTCTTTACTTCACCAAGAGGCTTGGCCTTTTGGTGGTGTAGTACATGCATATATTTAGGAAACGTTGTAGCTTTTTGCAGATGTCTGCTGTCAGGATTTAAAGGGTTCATTGGCCTGTCCAGCAGTCTGGCAAGGGAGCAGTGGACTGGGTCACCGGTGATGTCTAAATAAGCAGGAAATGCATCAGCCTGCTTGAATTAGTGCAAACTATCAAAACAGAACTGTATGTAGTCACTTATAGAGTTGAAAAGAAACAAGCAGATAATGAAATGTAGAGAAAGGGGTGGAAGATGATGGCTATACTACTGCTCTCTCACCCAATTCAGTATTCCCTGCAGCGTGAATTAACATTTTGTATTCAGAGCTGTATGTGTGTTGCCCCGGCTCTGCTGAGGGCTTAGTGATCTCTCATAAACTTGGCAAGCTCTGTAGGATTCTGCACTGGCATTTATAATTAGCCAGCCACATCCCCATTGCCTTTGGGAGGTAGACAATTTGTTATTATATTATTATCATATAAAAAAAAACAACAAAACAATAAAATCAATATTCTCCATTGCTAAAAATACGGTGCAATTTTTTTCTCCCTTTGAACAAAATAGCTGTGATTTAAAAACCTATAAAGAGTTATGCTAATCAGGAGTTAACTAATTATTTTGTGAACTTATTTAAAAATATGTCAATTTATCAAAGCTGTTCTGATAAACAACTTATTTTATTATTATTATTATTATTATTATTATTATTATTATAATAAAAAAACACTATTATTTCAATTATTACTTACCTTGTTTCTGGCTCATAGAACTCACCTTCCCCACACAGATCTACCAGACTAGCAGCAGCAGCAATTAGCAAATGCCTGGTGAAGTGCATGTTTACTAAGCTCACCATACAAACTACTTCTCAGTCCAACATAATAAGTGTACATGGATGAATGAGTGTTAAGCTTCTCTCAATGAACAGAACAGGAAGTTTATTTTGATGATTTTTACCAAAAGTGCCTTTGTAATTATACTGCCTTTGTCATATGAAATGCAACTAGACAGTACAGCTAAACTCTTCCTTATATCAAGACTCTGAGGAAAGTTGACCTTTTATCCACAGGTTTCTTGACTCCAAGGAACTGTGAAACTAAAATACAAACAAAAAGGAATACATCACTTTCACCATCTTTGTAAACATGTACATACAAGTTTAACGTAGCTAAATTAAATACTGTCCCAAATGAATTAGCAAAGTTGTGCAAACTTACAATAAACATCCAAAAATATGTTACATCTATCTCAACAACCAGAAATAATATAAAATAATGATGCACAACAATATATTAAACTCAATGTACCTACAATGCTTTGTCAGGGGAAAGATGACTGCAGATGGAACTGGATTGATTGAACACACGAGTGACATGAATCTAACTCTGTCTGGCTTTCTGGCTGAAGCCACGTCACATGCAGCTGGCTGCACCTCTCAAAGGGAACGCCCCCACACATAGACACACCCACAAAAATCCCCAACAACACAGTACTGTTGCAGCTAGCTTAACAGCGGCAAAATGTCAAAAGTAAGTTAGTTTTATTTTGTTTCCTAAATGACTCAAAGTCATTTAGCACAGTGCTCATTTGGGGAGACATTTATGTGGGAATCACTGAGAAGCTGCAGCTATCATGAACATATTATGAGCCTGGTTATTATCCACCACTGTCACAGGCTAACAATCAAGCACAGTTTTCCACACAAATACAAGCACAGCAGCTCATCACCGGTCAGAGCTGCAGCCTGTGCCTCACATACTGAGTCTTTTTTTCATTATTTGATAGAGATAAAATATAAAAACTACTACAATAAATAAAGTCTCAGACCAGGAATCCAAGTCAAGTCTTTACAGCACAAGTCTAGGTCAAGACTGAGGTGTTTTATTTTTGCGACTTACGTCAAGTCAGAGACTCAAACTCGAGTTACAATTTATGTCTCTCTCTGTCAACCTTTAGTCTGGCCGTTATATTTTTTCTTACAGAGCATAGGTTTTGTACTCGAATGCCCCTTATGAAAGCTGAACTTGTGCAGTCTCTTTCTGATTGCACAGGCATACACTTTCACATCAACAGTAGCAGAGGGTTGTTGCAGGTCCCATGATGACATTTCAAGGTTTTTGTTAACTTCTTTTGTCACCTTGTGGTCCACTTTCAGGGTGATTTTTTTTTTATTTATTTTTTCTGGACACCCAAACCTCAGCTCATTGGCAGTAGTTTTGAATGTCCTCCACTTGCAGACTATATTCCATATAATGGAACAGTTATTTCAGTTTCTTTTGGGACCACATTAAATCCCTTACTACACTCAAACGCTGTTACTGCCTTCTATTTGCAGGCCCCAGACAGCTATTTAAATCTTACTGCAGTGTTCACTCTCAATTAATCTTCAGCAGAGTACCAAACTAAATGTATGGGTTTTAAACATGACACATTTTCTTCAAAATGCTGATTAACAACTTCCTCATAAACTTGATATACTTCAATGCCTAAGTTTAGTCATTTTAAGTGGGGATAACGTTGGGATGTCCTAATATAGTCCTCATGAGAAAAGAGTACCTTCTTGTACTTACTACAAATAATTTGGTAACAAATAACCATAATGAAATGCCCATGTGATCACACAAAACAGTTTTCCTGCAGCCCGACATGAAATATGACCAAACTTTTTTTTGTTTTGTTTTAGGATTTTAAGTCACACCTCAAACAAAGTCTTCACTCTGTGGCATTATGGGAAAATGCAACAGAAATGAATAAATCATTCAGGAAGGTGACAGGTCTTGTTGTTCCACAAATTAATGTTTTTTAGTGAAAAAAAAAAAAAATCATAACTACAGAATGAAAGGGAAATACCTTGTGAAGATACTGACTGAAGTTGGAAAGAGTGTCATTTTCCATAGTGAACAATTCCTGAACAGAGATTAAAGACATTAAATGGTATGCAGAGTGGAAGAACCTATTGCTCTAAGCACAGCATAGCAATTCAGATTATGATTTACAAATCCACCTATGGATAAAAACTCTAATTGTGAGATGTCTTGTGGATTGATGAAGAATTTTCATTTTTTGAAACACTGACTACTGATAGATTTGGAGGGAGAATGGAGGAAGCTTCCAAGCCTGAGAAAACAATCCCAACTGAGGTATGGGGTGGAAGTATCATATTAAGAGATTGTTTTACTGCACAAAACAGGACACATCCAGTCAAGAGAACCCTAGAAATCTTACAACCATCTGCCAGGAAGTTAAAGATGCGATGCAAATGTACATTACAAGTGAATAATAACCCGATAGATAGATAGATAGATAGATAGATAGATAGATAGATAGATAGATAGATAGATAGATAGATAGATAGATAGATAGATAGATAGATAGATAGATAGAAGTTATGTATACAAGCAAGCATGTGTCAGTATTATTTGATAAACATTTTACATTGTTTAATCATTAATCTCATTGATGGTGTAACTCATTATAATGGAACGTCTTCAAATTTGTATCCTTCACGATGAAGAGTTTTATTGAGACCCTGTTCTCTTCATTGCAATGTGCTCATAAAAATGGCAAGTTTGGCATATGTGACCATATCCAGCAGAGCCACGTACACAATTTGTAGTCTTCCTTTGTTTTGTTGAAACACTGACTCTGTGGGGGCTTTGCTCTTTTGATGGCTGTGCACAGAGCAGGAGGACATAGAGGCAATGAGAGGCTGGTCACCTTGCAGGATTCTTTCAGGGAAGGACTTAATGACATGCTCCATATCGCAAACATTGTTAGGAACAAACAAGCCCTGCATCAATGATCGTGAAGATAATTGCTCCCCAATTTGCATAAGAAATGTTGTCAAACCAATTGGGGTCCTGTGCAAATAAGGATGTACATAATACCACTGATGCGTAATGGAAGGTGAAGAGTTACTGATAGTTAGCCGTTGACCTTAACAAATGCCAATCAAATGTTATGTTCTTATCAGAGGGCAAAGAGGGCATGGAGGGAGTTGAGCTGTGCAGATGAGGAAAGTGGAATCTAGAGTTGTACTTTTTAACTAACTTTTAGTATATTCCCGACATTAATGAATAATGTCATTACCGTGAGTCTAGGTTGTACATCATCATTTCTTCAGTAACTTTAAGAAACAACACAGAAGTTTGTAATCAACTGAGATGGCAACCTTATATTTCTTGTTTCCAAAACTAATTTAATTTTCAGTCTATTATCACCCATAAAAATTTGACCCAAGTACTTGTAAAGTAGAAGACCCCATCCACCCACCACCCCACCCAGGATTTACCTTTGTTCTATTTCATAAACTCACTGTAATTGATTCAGGACTGCCTCTCTGCAGCTGGAATCAATCTATCATCGGTGCTGCCTGTGTACTGTGTAATACAACTGCTGGTTAGCCATCCTGCATACCTGTTTGTGGTTGCTTTCCTCCATGTGTCATTCCCTGTTTGAAAGACAGATTGTATTGGCCTCCTCTCAACACAGAAAAACCACAACTCTGGGCTGTATCATAACAAGCTGTAAATGAACTCAAATGCTGCCAACAATAGAAAAGCATATTGGATTTGACATGAGCATGATCCCTTTCTCATTATTTATTTCTTCTAATCTCTAGTTCTTTTATACAATGCTCAGGTTGCTATCCAGGGATGTATTTTTATGGAACTATGGGATTATTTCACCAACTCTGCGCCATCACACCTGTTTAAATTTGCTAAGTGGCTCCTGTATGTGATATTAAACTGTGGCTTTAAAAATCGCTTTTATACTACTGTATAAAAAGCATTAGTGTGAATTCAATCTTGGCTGCTTACCCGTTTAATCTACAATGATCAGCAACAGGTTATTAATCAAACAGGGGTATTTTCCAAATGCAAAACATTTTAGAAATTCTCCCACTAAGCAAGTCCTTAGAAAGAAGCAAAATCAAGAAGCCTTCTCTCAGCGGTGGCCAATGTTTGTTTTGTTTGTTCTGCCAGTGATAAATCTTTATATATCTTAAGTCCATGAGCCTGCTCGCTCTGTAATTCAATGTCCAATATTGAGTGACATGTACAGATAGACAGAAGTAGGGCTAGAGTGTCTCCCCTTTTCCCTGTGGACAAAGAACTGGCCTTCTAAGATCGTTTTTTTTGTTTATTTTGTTTAATTTTTACAGTGTAGAGTGTGTGGCCCAAGGTAGCATTTCTGGATTTGCCTCATGTTATCCCATGTTTTTGTCATTTTGACCTGCAAGCCTCTCTGCCATGTGTCTTTCGTGAAGCAGATAGGTGGACTTAGAGCACTGCTCACTCTCATTTGAACAACTCTGCATGCTGTATAGCATGCAAAGTTTTAGCTGTACATTCTATCTTGAGAAAAAGTTTTATGTATGTGAGCATATAGCTAAAGACTAGGTGAGCATATAGGTCACTTAGCTTATCAGTATGAAGCATGATATTTAGTGTGATGTTTGTGTCACACTGACACTCTATGTTTTCTGTCTTTAAATGAATGAATGCATTATTTTCAAAACAAGTTACTCAACTTTTGGAATCTTGTTAGAAACTCTGAAATCATTTTCCCTACACAGGGAGTCTCACACACACACACGGCTCTTTCTGTATGTTAATAGCTAATAGGCTCGTAGTCTTCCAGAGTTTCTTGTGCAAAATGTTTTTGGTTGTTAACAAAGTAATGATATCTCCCTTTATAAAACTTTGTTCACTTGCTGCATGGCTGTGAATCTGCGACATCAGCTGTTTCACGTCAATACATCTAAATCTTATTTGCGTGTAAAATTTTGTTGTAATTTTTTTTTTTTTTTAATATATGTCATAGTTCTCCGGCTGGGCTTTTTTAGGACCAGTGCAGTTCACATGCTTAGATATTCAATTTCTATGTATTCTATACATGCAATGGGTCTGCCTTTGTTTTTTCAGCAATGTCATTAAGTCTTGCCGCTTTGGGGCGTATAATGAGTTTTGCTTCATGTTGGGTGCTGGCAATGTATGCTGAGATCCTGTTATTAAATGTCTGGTACTACAAAGCCATTGCATCATTGCATCATGTCAGCCTGCAGACAGTGTGGCTACAGGCTGTTTAAAATATATCTACACTTGTGAATCTTTTAGTCCAGGAGTTTGATGCACATATGGTTTTTTTTTTTTTTTTTTATCAGGTGAAGTCCACGCGTTATCTCTGTTTATGGAACTTCCTCAATGAATCGGCAGTCTCTCTTTGAAACTTTGAATTATGTTTGCTTTTCACAATTGATGATGTGTTAACATTTTTTTGTTATTTTTACTCAAAGTCTATATTTTTATATTAGTGCTATGCTTTGAAATCACTCAATTGTTGTTTTGAAAAGATAACAACATAATATCCTTGCTGTCGTTTTATGATCTGAAATAGAAGGACAAGACATCTAAAGGATCATTGCCGACTGAAAATGCCTCTTCTGCTTCGTTTCTCCTGGCTGTGGCATTTCTTCCAGCTTTCACGTCTAACTCACTCTATCATAATGCTAGACATGTCAATCAGAGCGATGCGACAGAACACTCATCTCCCAAGGAGATTATCTGTCATCAGAGGATGGAGAAACTTGAAAATCCCCCTTTCCTTCCACCGCTCCGATTGAGGGCTTGAGGAGTAGCCTATCTCCTCCTCAGTGATTAAAGTGGGAGATTGAGTGTGTTTGCGGAGCACACAGAGAGGCTCATTACAATGCACTAGCATGTTGTTGGAAATAGCTCTAGCCAGGAGCTGTAATCCAGAATGTGCTTAATGAGGGGCCACCCAGCCTCTTCATGGGTCTAAAGAGTCAGACAAACCTGAAGAGCAGAACGAGAGGGAGAGGCAGAAAGAGAAATAACTTTTCCACCAAGATGTCAGTCTTCACAGTGATTGAAAAATTATAATATGGCTCACTGCTGACATTTAAGCCTTTTTGTCCTTTGCTGCCTCTATGTAAATGAAATTCATGTCAGATAGTTTTTCAAAGAAAAAAAGTCATAAAATATGGATAGAGTTACAGGAGCAAGATTGCTTTTAAGCAAAAATAATGCAGGACAAGAAACCTAAAGATAGGTTATGAAGATAGAGTGATGCAATAAGACAGTTTATTCATGCTCAGGCATCATTAAGCTCCTTGTACATTTTGGAACTAAAATACTGAACTACTGAGTTTGATCTTAGATGTGTGCTTGCAAAGTAAGCCTTCGGTTTACTTTGCAAGTAAACCGAAGGCTGTGGAGTTCACTGTAATATGCAAAAATAGTGTGTTTGCCATCAACGTTTGAATAAAGTTCCACTCACAGTAATGCAAAGCCTCAACACAAATAGCATCTCAAGGACTGGGCTTTCTTTTTGTAAATATTCAGCTTAGAACACAGAAAAGTCAAAGAAGTAGTCATCATGAAACATCATTTTCCTTAAGAGCTTCTTTTAAGAATGATGCAAGTATTTATTAACCTTGAGACTTGAAACATGCTCATACCACTGAATTCCCGTTGCTATATATATATACATATATATATGTGTGTGTGTGTGTGTGTGTGTGTGTGT
>NW_006800182.1:169545-240376 GCF_000485575.1 Poecilia formosa | reverse complement strand
ACTTTCCAATTTTATCAAGTAAAAGAGAAAAAAAGCTCTTATAGTACTCATATCTTGTTTGGAAGGAAAAGCTAAGATATATATAAGTGTCCAAGACTATAGAAGAAAATATACTTTTGGATTTACTTAAGTTCCTTATTATGTAATACAGTAAAAAAAATAATGATTTTCAATCTTTTTAATGCCTTGTGATGAACTGTTTCTTATAAAGTGTTTTAGGAATCCTTTGCAATTCAACAAGGGAAAAGTTAACTGAAAATAGTGGAAATTAAGATAATACTGGAAATGAATATTTTAAAATGAAGTTAACTAATCTGCCGAGAGTACTTTGAAGTGTGAGTATTCTGATTATATGCATTTATATTCTGTCCTATTTTGCTTTTTGCCCTCACCCTGTTTACTTTTGATTGGACTGTTCAAAACAAATATATGCTACTGAAAAAAAATATATATTTTGTGGAAAAGATGTTGCACATCAAGTAGATTTCACTAAAATGTTTTAGAGCAGAGAGCAAATGATGGACCAGGAAGCAAAACAGGGAACGTTTTTACTTTTTTTTTTTTCTCCACAAGATATAATAACCACAATTACTTATCTTATTTTTTTTTTCATCAGGTTAAAATTGAAAATAATCTAAGAATTTGTTTTTTTTTTCAAAGTTCACAATTGGAAAAAAAAGGAAAAAAAAGACAAGAAAATCAAATGAAATCTTACTCGAAACATTACTCTGAACATGATCAGAGGATCATAAAATATTGTGGCACAAGTAAACATCTCATCATCTCTAAACTTTCTCTCTTGCAACCTTTTTGGAGAACCATTTCCCTGTGCAACATGCAGTTTTTTAGAAGTTTAGTCAAATTAGCTCAGTTCTCCAGAACCATAAAATCACAGTGGGACAAAAGAAGGAGGGGGAGAGAAGGAGTGGCTGGTGGCCAGATGCCAGATTAAGCTCTCCTGAGAGGACCATGGGCACTGGGCAAAAATATCTCAACCAGAGCTTTGTTGTGATACATCAAATTCATAACCCTATTTTTACTCATCTATAAATCTTAGTGAGAAAAAACCTAATTGACCAGGGACTGTGTAGGCTCTGCATTGCAAGGAACATGGAAACTCTCTGTCTGTACTCTGTTAAGTAATGACGCTCTAATGACCATTGTTTATTTTTGCTGTCGCAGAGTTCCCTTGTTCCCTACAACAGACTGGTCGAGCTAAATTAAAGTATCATTTAGAAAAATACTGACAAAATGAAAGAATAGCAACAAGAAAGAGGGTAAAGGTGAGGTGCATTCCCATGCTTTGCTAATTGCACTTATTTGCACTTATCATAGCAATTACTGCGAATATAAATACAGCAGTAGGGTTAGAGAATATTGCAGCTAAGTGTCTCGGGTGCCGTTGCGGTAAAAGATGGAGTTGGCACCATTTCACATGCAGGGGGTTGTAATGCAATAATTCAAAGAATTTAATCTTGGTTATACCTTGGATGTCATAGTGCAATGAATTCCTGCTCTGCAGCAGATGATCCATCAGTACGCCATAAAAAATCCATTTGCATTATAAAGGAACAGCTTCTCCAACACCTCAAGAACAGCAGTAAACTAATGATACATTGCCACTCTGTAAGTGGTCAGTCGCCTTCAAAGAACATAATTACTAGTAGTGTTTGTGGGGCTCAAAGTGCTTTACATTGAAAATCATAGGTTTAATCAGCTGTTACTAACAGAAGAAAAAAAGAAACAGAAGACATATCAATAATCATGGATGCATTGGGGGAATTGTTTATGTTATATGAAAGTGAAGATTATGGAGTATATTGAGATCAACATGCAGTTTAGGCAAGTAAATATCACTTATTTACCTCCATCTTATTACTGGTTAGCTGAGGCCAGTTGCAAAAGTTTCCTAACTTTATTAGCTGTCAAAGTTACTTAGAAAATATTGTTTAAATAAAATTGCTTGGATTTGATCAATTTACTTCTAACTTTTAGAAGAAAACCTTTCTCTTTCTGGACATGAAAATAGTTAATGGTCTGTTTATCTCTGTTACTGGAGCATGAAGAAAAGCACTACATTCACACTCCCCAGTGGCTTTAATATAAATTAATGATGTACAAACCCTGGTAATTAATTGTGCAGCCCACATGCACTTTCTCACACTACCAGCTTACTAGGCAAAGGGCAAAAACGGCAAATGCTTGTTGTGTGTACACTGCATAATTAGATTTACAATGTGAAGACAACTAGAAGCAACAACAAGACTATGACACATTAACCACTACTATTTCTAAAACTCAACTACAACCAGCAAAATAAAACCAAGTGTAATCACAAACAATTGTAAATGTAGCTTCTTTGTCTTCAAAAGTTAAATAATACATATTGGATATGGTAGTGGTAGGGACAATGTTCATTGTAGATAGAAGGTTTGATTTTCAATTTACTTTAAGTTTTATTTACCATAATGAGTATGGAACACAATAGCCTTATCCAGAGGCACAACTACATATTATGCGAAAACATACCCCCCCCCCTCCCATAAACTTTACATAAGTAAAGTTTTACATAAGTACATAAGTAAGTTTTACATAAACTTTACATAAGTAAAGTTTATGTAAAATTTTGACTGAATCCTTAACGGAAAGTCTTGATATTCTGTAATCTGTGCAGCAGCTTCAGATTTGTGCAGCTTTGCCCTGTCAGAATGATGGAAAACCAACCAAGAAAAAGTAATAGTGAATTGAATAGTACATGACAGCCTTCAGATTGTATCTAAACATTGACCTAAGAAAATGTTTTTGTCATATCATAATAGCTATGTGTCATTGTTCCTACAATCAGAATTCTGTTTGATTTAAAGTTTATTCAAATTGTAAGTGGAATATATGTAGCATAATAATTGGAGGTTATCACTCCTGTGTAACTTTGGAGAGCTAAAGCTAAAATTTAACAGAAATTATACACTTAGGTCTTCCTCTTAGTCAGACACAAACAGTCCTCAGAGCTGAAAGTGGAACCAAAGTTTGCTTCATTTTTTCTGGCACAACATGATAATCCACCTGTCAGTTTTGCACAATGGCACAATTTTAAAATTAACTAATTGTGAAGGGTTTTGTAGACATAAAGGCTTTACTAAAATGCATATTTTAATAAATATACTCATTACTTGATGTAATAAATCACATCAAGTTGTGGTTGTGATTTGTTTAGAAATGTTAAATAATCTTCTTATGTACATGTCATCTTATATTCTTAAGACTCTTTCTTGTAGGCCACACATTCAACTGCACTCTAACAACATATTACCTCAAAGCACATTTTGTCAAACCATAAGTCAAAAGGGATAACACTTCAATAAAACAGGTTTTACAGTGCATATGTGGTCCACAAAAGGGCTCACCTTTGTTCGGGAACTCCACATCGGCTTGCTTAAAAGCCCTGAGCAAAGAGGCTTGTTAAGCAGAAGCCAAGCATCAGGAGTTGGCAGCATTTGTTCTTGGCTGAGGCTGAGGCTACTAATACCATAAACACAGTTCATGTACAAATATGTCTCAGCAACAAACCACTTGACATTTTATATAAACTCACTTGTGCAAATGGCCATTGTTTGAAGAATGTTTTTGGCTGTTTCACTTCCAGTTTCCTTATAAATGCTTTTCACCAAATCAGCATTGTGAATTGACGACACTGTCATGTACATGACAGTACCTGTATGTGTCATGTGCTGTCATGTACATTATCTTAATATGTGTTCAGATGAAAGGGAAGTTATGTCAAAAAAAGTAAAGTTTTTATTTTAAAATTTAAGCCTTTATTGTGAAACTTTGACATTTACACCATTTTTAGTGTGAAACTTTTACATACCAAGTTACATAAAATATATGATTATTTACAAGTCATCATTACTTCTCCTTTTTTTACTGGAAAAAAAGTAAATGTAAATTAGAAAGTGTAGAAATACTGAGTCCAACCTTAGAACTTAAAAAGACAAGTAACTGCATAAAGACATGAGCATGTCCATAAAACTAGAAGTTTTGGTAGTGTGCTGCTTGGGTGCATTTATGAGTGAGTTAACCCACTTGCAGGTAGGAAAGACAGCAGCAATTATATTGGAGCATATTGTTTTTTTTACACTTCATCAATTGTAAAAAAATAAATAAGAAAGAAAGAAAGAGAGAAAAAAAGAAAGAAAGAAAGAAAAAACAGTCTTGCATTAAATGAGAGGGGACATTTTTTTAAAATATGAAAACATTCAAGTTACTGACCAATTTCCAGAAGACTTAATGACAAACTAAGGTCAGCCCTCTGACACCTTCCTCCATCCCGCAGAAAAACAATAAAAAAAGAAAAGCATGGAGTTGGTGTATGGCTATATAGGCATAACCTTGAATTAAAAGTAAATGTTTTAGCACCTGATTGAATTAGCTCTAAAAGTGGTGTAAGGGGCAAAACCAAAAGCATGTTGTTTGGCAATCATTAACAATGTTGAAAACAAATTTTGCAGCAATCAGCATGAAAACCTTAGCCTACCTGTCAAGAAAGGCCATCTAGTGCATACCTGGACTTGATCTGCCGCCGATAGACCTGCTCACCTTGCATGCACAGAATGCTTCCAATGTGCTTCCCATCAATTAATATTTCTGCTCCTCAAAAACACGGTCAGGTGAGAACACAACATTGTTTTTCTTGTTTTGTTTTCTTTTTGTACCATGAGGTACAAGAGTGAATTTATTGGATTTTTCCAGCACTACATCTTTTTGCAAGCACACCTGAATGAATGGACTACAAATGACTAATGCTACATGTAACAGGACACTTACACTGTTTGTTTAATTCAGATTGAAAACACATCCTCCCACATTCATGGCAATGAAGTTGGGCTTGTTTGAAGTATTTGCAATGTGGTCCTCATTATTTTTCACACAAAACGAGTACAGATCAAAAAGTGGAGAACAGAAGGGATTGTAAGGACTCATGAGAATGAGCAATAACCTTGCCAATGGCATTCGTTGTATGAGTGTGTATGTGTCATGAGCGTGTATAGGGATGTGTGTGTGGAGCATCAGTTTGCTTGGAGTAGACATATACTAGGCCAGCTGAGACAGCTTATACACACCCCAGCATCTGGTTGGTCCCATGTAGACACACTTAAACACACACCTACTTGCAAACACACATTTATTCTTCAAAGCAGGCCCATATTTACTGAGTATGCGTCCATGAGAAGAGGAGATGCAACCTTGTTGAAAGACAGTCTAGGCTTTCACCAAAGAGATGGTAAACTCTTTGGTTGTAGTAATTATGTTAGCAAAGGTTGAAAAGCAGCAGTAAATCCAACAACAGCTTTTGGTAAACATGTCAAACTCTGTGTTTGGATGATTTTCATAAAAAAAATTAAAAAAAAACATCAAAGCTAATTCAAAAAAGAGAAATATGAGATAAAACTGAACAGATAAAATGAATGAAACAAATTAAAAACTAATTTGAAATGTTTCATCTTTGAATGGCTTGCCTCAGAGGAGCTCCTGCAAAATGTGCCAGTACAGGAAAGTTAATAAAATAATGATTTAATTTCTTCAGCAACATAGTTTCACAGATTTGAAATAAGTAGGTTCCACTGTATGGTTGTAAATATTACATGAGTCAGGTCATTGAGAGAGTAATTGGCTTTTAGAGTTGGCTGATAGTGCTCTACCATCCTTGCTGAGATTTATAATGTTGACTTACTGTACAAGACACAGAAGGTAATCACTGACACAGTTTGTCCCAAAGCGCAATCTCCCTCTCACCCTCCGGCATTAGAAAAGGAGTGCGATTCTTTAAGGGCAAACAGGTGCCAACCTCAATCAACTTGGAATTCTTAATACATGAAAAGGCCCAACTGGAAAAAAAAAAAAAGAAAAAGAAAGTAAGGTTTCATCTGTTAAAATTAGATCAAGGCAAATCCAAAGCTTGATTCTAAATGCTTTTTTTTTTTTTTTGTCTTTCCATTTGATCTCTGCTAATTCATCTTCAAGTCTCCCCCACCCGCTCTCTCTAGGTTTTGTTGGAATTAAATTGATTTGCATAATGAAAGACGATCAAATTTGCCGTGCAGAAGTAAAATAGAAATAAAAAAAGGACTTTCCTCCGAGGGCGAATGGGGTGGGAGCCACATGAGAAAGGGAGAGTTGAAAGAAAGAAACAATAAAATGCAATTATACAGCTTCAATAAACCCATAATTCCAGCACGTACAAAAATACCCAGATAGGCGGTTCATATTATTTCATTTGACAAAGCTGTAAAGGCTCATTCAAAGCTGCACATGCCTCACAAAACCGCAAATTGTCTAATCACTTTATTTTTTTCTTTTGAAGGGAATTAGTATGTTGCTAACCCTTGTGACTGTCTTCACTTTCTAGGTGTTATTACTAATTACATTTCTGTTGTGATGGTAATGCTCAGCAATCTCTAACAAAGAAACTCATCTAATTATTCTGTGTTTTATGTATCAGCGTGCCATTCTGAGGTGGTGGAATTATTTTACTTCCAGTACCTTTGTGTTCTGATATTTACGGAATGTTGGTATCTACATAAATCCCAAAAAAGAAAGAGGATATGAGACACAAATGAGCCCTCTACTAGTGTATCCACAGTAACTAAAGTAGCTGTGCTTTAAACTTTGCTTCGAGAAATACATTTTCCTTATAGTGATTTTTTTATCAGAAAAAAAATGAAAAAGAAAGATGCTTTATTCCTTGTAAAATCATTTTTCAAGAATCGCCTGCCTAACAAACATATCCTAGACACAGAAACAGGTAAATATGTTTTCTTTGGTTCTTGTAACAACTTGGCAAAACTGAAAGGATTTCCTAATTACTTCTTTATTAATTAACAGCCATTTTTAACCAATTTCAGAAAACGTTACAAAACCATGTTTCATCCAAGATTGTAAAGTGTATAGGTAACTCTTAATTTGAGTAAAAAGTAAAAAGACAAACCAGAGAAATATAGTTTATACAATGGCACATTTATTGTAAATGTGTTATAAAAGACCTATTTACAGAGAGGAAATTGGATTAATTAAAGTTTGGATTTATTTATGTTTTAGATGTCTTAAAGTTTTAAAGCTATTTAAACTGACACAGCTCAGTAAGTGCATTCAAGGCTTTTGTTTTGTTTCCTTCGTCTCATTCCTTGTGTCCTGTGGTTGGATCCTCTCTCCAGCCATCATCCTCTTACATCATGACAAAGAGTTCTAATGCCAAACCCTTAAGTGTCTAAAATATTTATAAATCATAATTTATTCAGGTAAAATGTAGGTTTAAATTTTAAAATGCTTAGAGGAGGCTATTAGTGCCAACACATCTGGAGACAACAACACTAAAGAGCCATCAAGAAGGTTTACTCGGAGCTTTGTGTTTCAGGCAAATCCCTTAACTGTACTTTCCATCAACACACAGCCACATATTCGAGTATTAAAATTTGCTGAGTTAGTAAAATTTTAAGACTGCACACATAATATATGAAACAAAAACATTACAGGCTACTAAAGAATATTCAGAAATTGTTTAAGGAACGGAATGCGAGATGTGAGATAACAGGTATATTTAACTTAAAACGACCATGTATAAATGCTATTACAAAGTATGTGTCTCTCTGTTGCTGACTTTAAGCTTTTGAATAGTTTGGCAGAAGACCTCAAACTAAGTAATATCATGAAAAAGTATAAAATGAATATAAAATAACATAAAATGATTAGAAGCTATTAAGGAACTTGAACATTTGAAATCTAATTAAAACCTTTGTGATGGTGACTTACTGTCTAATCTTTCTGGTTTTTGTTCCTCTCAGGGCCTTGGGACCGACCGACTGACGACGACGACGACCAACCGACCGACCGACCGACCGGCCGACCGACCGTCCTGCCGGCCAGCAGTGGATCTAATCTAATCTTATCAGTTGTTAACTTTGTTCGCAGGTTATTTGATTTTTATCAGAGTATTTGTTTATTTTGCACTTTGTTTTCTCAATAAACTGAACTGTCTTAGGCAACAGTTATCCAACTAATCTTACTCCTCCTTATTGTGTCCAAGTGTACTAAGCAATTATTTTGTTTTCAGTTTTTGCGTTTGCGTGTTTATTTAAATATAGATGACCACTTATCCACTTTTCCACTCCTAAAGACAAAAGAAGGTCATAATTAAGAAAAAAAAATAAACAGATTATTACAAAACCACTTTAAGTGATCTGTGTGTAATTGCTAGTTACCACTTAACACCAAGAAACTAAACTACTTTTACCGCAGCTTCTTAAATGGGAATATTTAAAGATCTGTATTTCACTCCAATCCATTATGAAACTTTTTACACTTTGTCACACACACCTTAGAAAAACGGATAGAAAAACCTGTCAGAATGAAGAAAACCATTGTTGCACAAAGTATCAAACTTTCCAGAAGGACAAGGACATAGAAAACTTAGAACAAAGACAGATAAGTCTCGTTTTGACAAGCGTTTAAGTTCAAGTAGCTTCTGTGATAGCAAAATTTTATGTGGGGGAGTTGTGATGTCTACAGGGACTGAAAGTGAGAAACATCAAACCACAAAAACAAATAATAGTATAAAGAGGCTGGCATAAAACAATTGATTCCTAGTAGGATCAGCAGTAGACATGTGGCAGCATCAAGTGATGTTGCATGGTTGAAGTCGTCAAGTTGTTTTCAACCATGCTCAGTTTATAAAGGAGAAATCTGTGTTGGATTACATACTGTAGTTTCCACAATTATCATGGTGCATATGTAAAAAAAAGAAAGTCTTTAAACTAAATTAATCTTTTATTGTCTCAAACTTCGCAATTTTACAATCTAAAACCAACTGGTTTTAGACTGTAGTGGAATCCATTCTTTTAGAGCTTCAGAAGAAGGGCTGAGTCTTAGGTTGAAGGCCTGTCGTAAATGGCAAGAGGTCAAGAATCAAACCTTGAGTAGTTGTGTTGAAAACTATAGCTTTCCATCTACAGTGTGCCTGATTTACCACACAGCCAGGCATTAATTTGGATACATTTATTAAAGTAGAAGAAAACTCAGTTGTAAAATCTATTTTCTTTTATATAAGACATGTATTGATGTTCAAAAGTCTGGAAACCACAAGAACTGTGTCAAACAAGGCTGGATGGATAGTGAGCAAGATTGCAAGTCAGTAGAATTCCAGCACTAAATATTACAGAAAACTACTAGGAAGTTGCAAAATCTCCATGACAAAAACTTACTAATAAGATTAAACATATATTTACCAGGGTTGCTAATAATTGTGAATTGTGCTGTATCAACTAGGGTATGGATCAATACATAGTTAGTATATGCTATGTGTGAATCAATAAATAATTAATAAACTGCAAACTTTAATTTAGATTTTACCACCTATAAAAGCACACCTGGTTTGTTCCCTGACTGGAAAGAAAACCATTTATCATTTTCTGTGTTAGGGCAAAACCTCTGATCCTCCAGTGTGTCTTTTCCTGGCAGGCTAAACCTTCAAGAAACAGAAGGATTAACTGAACCTTTTGCTTTTAACACCTTTGGAGCTAAAACAATCTACACAAGATGCACAAAAGACACAGCAAAACCAAAATCAATAACAATATATTAATTTCTTAGATGCCTGCATGTGTTGGTGCCAGTGATGCTTTACTGCAGAAGTGCTAAATCACTTTCTGTTTTTCTGAGCACTAATTCATAATTTGTGTCCATGCATACAGGGCTTCTTTGAATGCTAGCAGAAGTTTTCTGCTCAAAGCCACTAGCAGATTTACTCCAGAATGTATGCTTATTTTTGTTTGTTTTCTGGAGGGGACTTAGGAGGGACCAGTAGGTATGTGCAACAAAAGTCCTCTCTTTTGTTTTTTAAAGGCTTTCCCAAGGAGGTTAATCATCAGTCAGCTTGCTTATTTCGTACTTCTCAGTCAAAGAATGAGCAGGTTTCTTCCACATAATAGGTACATAAAAAGATCATGGAAGGGCAGAAGTGTAAAATTTAAAACACAATCTCTTCAACTTCCCATGCATTTGTAATGCAAACCAGGACCACGTCTGTAATGTAGCTGCCTCAGGCTCTTGCAAAGCCTCCCTGTCTCCTTACACTAGGGAAGTGATTTACAATTTAGATGCATGTTATAATTTGATGCCTTTATTCTCTCTTCATTGTGTTTTATCTTATGGATCTGTCTTTGTTTTAAACTTTTTGTTGTAAATGTAGCCTAAAACAAACTTATGTTGTTTTTTTTTATGTTTTTCTTTTATGTTCCTAAAACAAATGGAACATTTTAGCAAACATTTGTTAAATTAGTAAAATAACAACAAAGAAATAAACTGCTTTCACTCAGCTTTCAGTAAAATACTTGTCAGTGCGATAAAATCAAGTAATTTGATGATTAAAGGACACACTGAAAAGCTCTGTCAGAGTGCAGTTTTTATAAATGGCCATTTCAGTATAACAGCCATCTCATCTTAACATTTGGGTTTTTCAGTGAGCAGTATTTGTTTTGTGATGTAGGCCAAGTTTGTTTAAGCGTCCTCTTTTAATCAAAACAGTTTTTTATTTTTATTTTGACCAGTTAAAGTCAGTATTTTTATTTTTTTGTATTATGCCTTGAAACTAAATAACTAATGTTATGCCGCTATTAGGCAACATATGATTGATATTTCCTGCAGTTCACATTTACGTCCCCCTCCCACCACCAACGTTTAATCAATTGTCATTACCAAGTCAAGTACAAAGAGAAGAGAAGCGAAGATTTAATGTGCTCTCCACTATCCCCTCAAGAACTGTCAATCACCAAAGCTCTATCTGCATAACTAATGGCCATCTTCTTATTGCCCTTGGAATTTGGGGGAGGATGTTCTGACTGATGGCAACACACTTCATGTTCACATGTGTAGGTCATCACTAAGGAGTGACATGTTCCTTGACAGTGATAAAGGTGATGCTCTTTTACAACTGAAGAATATGAGCACAGCTGGGAACTTTCTTCTTCTTTTGAAGAAAACTGACATTTCATAGAATTAGACCCATGACATGAGGTTGACTCAGCAGGATGGCACTCTTATGTTTCTTGTATTTATATCCAGTCCTACTGACTTTGAAGCTCATGATGATCTACAAAGCCTATGGCCACAAGCCTGTAGCCTTTGTCAGTCAGAAAACGCTGAAGGGACAGGATAGCTAGCAGTGAAAAAATGCCTGCCAAACGCTTTATACATATCATTAGGGCACTTATGCAGTACAACAAAATACACTCTCAAGCACTTTGTTGAAGAAATGCAAGAGGCAATGCAAAGTGTAAAGTCAATCTTAATTGCTTTCATATTGTAAATTTGTTTGAATCAATGCAGTGTTCCACCAATAATTTTTAGCTTCTGTCAAAACAATTCACTGTAATGTTTCCAAGCTGTTTTTTCTTTACTTAGAAATGTGGATGTTTTTTTTTTTCTTTTTCTTTTTCCAAAACTCAAAATCAAATATAATTAAAAGTACACTTACATCTAGCCCAACAAATCATTTATTTGCGGGTTAGATTTGTCACATCTCATTAAATCAGTCGCATAGCTTGCAAAACACGCTGTCTCTTTTATTTATTTTTTGCATTTCATCAAATTAATTTAAGTGTTTTATTAGGATTTTACATAACAGATTAAATGTCATGTATGGGTGTGAAAATAAAAGATGATTATGCATGTTTCCAGCTGTTTTATAAATAATTGTATTTCCAATTAATCTGATACCCCTAAATAAAATCCATTGCAAATGCCTTCGGAAGTCTTGTAATTTGTAAAAAGAGGCTACATGTGTCTGTTTTAAATTTTGTATTAATTCAACTGCTCTGTGAAGCCCTCATGTCACTGAACATCAGTGAACAAAAAGAAAGAAGAAGCCAGCAAATATGTCAGATGTAAAATTGCTGATCACTTTAAAGCAAGTTAATATTGTTAAAATAATTTCAACATTGTGCACATCAACTTTAAATACCTCAAATAGACATAAAAAAAAATATATATGGCACAAATATACAAACTTTTGTCAGATGTGACAAAATTGGATGTTCAGCATGCAAAAGGGAATTTTGTGGCAAATAAGTAATTTTTCACCCTGAATTGTAAAACATACTACTGGCACCATCGGGTTGTAGGCTTACTTTTCTTCAGCTAGCACAAAAAAGATAACAGTTGATGGGAGGGGAGATGAATGGAGCTTTAACCCTCCTGCAGTCTTAGTGTGATGATCAGAAGGAGCACAGCAGATGTCATGATTGGACAACATGACATCTGCATCTGCTTAGACCTTTCTAATGTAAATAGAAGAATTTAGATTTCTAAGTGCTTCAAACTGACGGTTTGACGAGGTGCCCAGTCAAAGTGTCAGTTCCCAAAACCACACACACAAAACAAAAAAGGCATTGAAAAAGCACACATGGGGTCAGTGCCACCCACTGGGACTGCGCACAGGGTGAAAAGCTTGCAGGATTCAATGGACCCAGTTTCTTAGGACTGCAGGAGGGATTAATGGGGTTATTCTTGAAGAAAAAAAGACATACGACTGGAGCCTTTCCATGGGAATATTATTAAATATGATCAAAGTTATAACAAAATGGTATATTGACAGCAAAATTTTATATTCAGGTGTTAGAAAGACAAAATCCATTCCTAAAGCCAATTCAGAAGGAATGGCAGAATTTAAACTAATCTCACAGTTAATCCAATGTGACTATTGATGTGTGATTAAAACAAATATGAATTATATTAACTTTACTTCAAACTATGCAATTTTTTGTGCTTTCTGTCTCAATAAATCCAAATAAAATCACACATACATCAAGTTTCTAATTGTAACTTCACATAAATGGGGGAACAATTCAGTAGTACAAATACCTTTGCTGTACTCTGTAGTCAAATGGTTGCTAAAATGTACTTCCTTAAAACGTAGAAAGTACATTGTTTTATGAATTGCTATTATCTTAGAATAATAAAACAAGAATGATAACGATCCAACTGCAACAACATTAAATGAAGATGTTTTGTCTTAGATGCCAAAATTAAAGCATAAATGTTCTGCTGTTAGGCTGAAATTGTTTTTTTTCCATCAAACATAATATTTCGACAAAACAGTTTACTTGAAGAAGAGTATTATCAGGTGAACGTGAATCCCATTTACTGTCTTGCAGGGCATTTTAAAAATCAGATGAAATTAACTTTGCATGCTTTGGCATTCTCTGGTGACTTTGACAATTACAGTAGTTTGGCAGAAGACAGTCATGAGGGAGATACACCGAGTATAAATTCTTTGTTTGGCCGGATCCTCTCATACGGAGTGTTTGTTTCAACCTAAAACTAATCTTTCTATCTATCCCTGGTGTGAATAAAAACAAGCTCTGCAAATATTCATAATTCAGGCAATGTCTTCAGCAAACAATTCACACTCAACAACTGTTAACATGGGGGCTCTATTCACTTTATCACTGGCGTCTCACTTAATGAGCAATTTTCAATACACCACTGCACACATTTTGATTTACAAAAGAGTTAAATATTTATTGGTCTTTTTCTTTTTTATAATTTTTCCATACATTTGCAATTTAAGGTAAACATGGAGTAACTTGGGATAAAAGGTTGATGTGATCCGATCTGATCATGTGTTACCACAACCTCCCCAAGCCCGATTAAAACAACCCAACAATAAATAAAATAAAATAAAACAATTTGATTATAAAATGGAATCAACATATTTTACACACTCACACGAAAAATATGAAATAATTTCTGGCTGTTTTTGTCACAAAGTTGACCACCAGCCAGCTTCATAAAACAGTCATTTGTTTTTATTTTATTTGTATTTTTTTTGTGAAACCCTGCAGCAGTTTGTGCCTTGTTGCCCCACAAATGACTGCAGAGAAAGTAGGAAAAAGACACTGTTAACACGCAATTGTCCTCAGTTTCTCACCTTCAAAATTTATCTTTTAATAAACCACAAAAAAATATGTTTTTTTTTTTTTTTTTTTTTTTTTTTTGTTGTTGTTTTTTCAGGCTGAAAGATCCAGACTGCGTTCTGCTTTGTATTTCTCTTCAGCGGGTTATTGTACAAAATTTATCAAAGAAAATAAAACATTTTACCAGTGTGTAAATTTTAGATAGCCCACGTATCACTTCAGTACTTTTGTTTTGTGTAATGATCTGGCACTGCTGCTCTTTCTTCTCCCTTAGTGAAGTCATTCTCCATTAATGTGTATTCAACACCAAGAGTTACCATTGTATGAATAAATAAATAAATAAAAATAAATAAATATACGAATATTCCTTTTTTTTTAAAATATGTCATTTAAACGGTGTACTTCCATATTACTAAGTTTTACCCAAGTAATAATGATTCTCGTCACCCCCAGTGTCCTATAGGTTTAACTAAAGACTTGCATGTTGGGCGCAGAAAATAACCTCTTTACAAACAAACAAACAAAAACAAAAGACTAAATAGCACTTTTTATGCCCCCATTCTTTTAGCCTAAAAATATTTCAAGGAAAATCAAAACAAAAGTTTAAAATCAATGTCGTCTCAGAGCTCAAAGTCTACATTGGAAAATTTCCAAAATGAGATGAAAAGTTTGCACTCTGACTGAAATGAGCACACAAGGTTAGCTCTGATGATTTTAGAAGAGTGCCCGAGGGTGAGGAGACAGAAAAAAAAACCAGGGAAAAGGAGTGTTTAACTGTCTCTCTGTAGATAAGAAACTGTGCTAGGATGCTTCCTCCTCAGTCTTTCCTGGAGCGTAGTAGCCTGCCAGTTGCCTAAAGCGTGGCCCCCAGTCGCTGAGGTAGGAGAAATCCAGCTCAGATGTGGTGGACAGCGTGTGGATTGAACTGAGTGAAAGCGCAGGTGAACTGGTGCCCTCAAAGGCGTATGTCTGGAATGAGTCATATGGCGGCACTGACAGGTCAGCGTCAGCCTGCTCCACCTTCTTCCGTATGTAGCCTTTGAAAAGGGAGAAGTCTGTTGCTGCTGCCATAGCTCCGTCCACCCCACCTCCCACTCTGTTTGCCTGTATCCACTGAGGCAACGAGCGGATGTCCGGTCCAGAGTCACAGCTTTTGGCCTCTGGGAAGTCATAGAGGTTCCTCAGTGCGCTCATGTCATATGCCTGAGTGTCCTGCTCCCCTCCACCTTCGTCATTGTATTTGATGACGTTATCTCTCATGTCCTCCTCGTCCTCTGCCATCCTTTGGCCTTTCCTGTGCCGTTTAAGGGTGAGGATCAGCAAGACAAGAACTGAAAATGGTAGAAAGCAAAAGGAAGACAGCGCTTTATTAAAGCTTTTAAATGATATATTTACAGATATAAAGTCTTCAAAAAACTTTCAATAGTAGAAAAAACATAAAAACAGATGATGCAGGGTTACACTGGAATCATTTTAAAACCTCAGTGTACAAGATATTGACTGTGACATGCTCTGTAAAATATGAATCAGTGTTAGTTTAAAAAGCTAAAATGTTAGAATATAAGTCCTCATCATTTTCTCAAAAACGTAAACTCCAATGATGCCAACAACTTGTGCTACAAAAAATATGTCAAAATGTGTTTGTCAGATTTTCTCTTTGGGTGATAGCTTTGAAACTATTTAAAGTTTGTACCTATTCTCTCTATAACTTTGATTTATCCTACCTGAAGGTAATGTATGATCAAGTTTTCCATTTCAAATACATGAGCATTGATTTTTCACATCTTTCATAGCCTTACAAAAAATCTGCTACAAAGAGCCCTAATGGTGTCCGATACCACATCAATACTCATTCAAGTCTAATAAAATCGAGATGCTTGGGTTTTAAACTTGGAAATGTAAGCATT
Source organism: Poecilia formosa (assembly GCF_000485575.1). Lineage (NCBI taxonomy): Eukaryota > Metazoa > Chordata > Actinopteri > Cyprinodontiformes > Poeciliidae > Poecilia > Poecilia formosa. The sequence goes on along the minus strand of NW_006800182.1, from coordinate 224,505 downwards.
CAGCAAAAGAGACAATATGTCAGAGACATAAGTTCGAGCTAAAAAAAGATGGATTAGGACACAAAAAGGCTTCAAAAGAGAACTAAGGCTTAATATCTGTTACTGAAGATAAATAACTTTTTTTCTGATCATTTTGATTGATGCAAAAACAGTTCTTTGATTAGACATCTACACTTACAGTGCCTTGAAAAAGTATTTGTCCTTCTTTCTTGGCTTTTTGTCAGTTAAACCATGATAATTATCAAATATAATTTAATATCTGACAAAGACAAATACAAAATGTGGTTTTGATGAAAATGTAATTTATTATTACATAGCTAATTTATAATTTAATTGCCCCTAACACCATGCACTGCTTGAACATCTTGGTGGTAACAACTTCTATCAAGTTCTTGTGATATTTTTCAGTGAACTGAGATATTGTGACCCAAGCCATTTTGAAGAACAGTTATGTATAAGGCAAATTTTTGGCGATAGTGACATTTATTGCACAAGAAGAGCAGAGTGAGAAGAGGAAGACGTGCAGCAAATGGGCCAGGGCCAGAAATTGAGACAGTTGTGTTGAGGACTGTAGCCTCTGAGTATGATGCAACTGTTCTACCACTGTGTCATGTGGTGCACCTCGAAAAACTAATTTAATTCAGCCACAATACAGGATTTTTGCTTTGGATCTTTAATCCTGCAAAGGTAAGGTGCAAAACCAAAGTCTGGACAGAGAACAGAAAACATGGTTCCCTAAATCACAGGGAATCCTCCAGGTTCTGAAGAGATGAAAGAAGACTAGACCAGCACAATCCCATCAACATGTTCATCAGTTTCTGGTTTTCTATTTGGTCTTGTCAGGCCAAAGAATATTTCAGAAATGTTCGGCTCAACATGATGGTTTTTAGGAAACAGTACATGGGCATTTCTGTTTATCTTGGATTGCAGTGGTTTTCACTGTGGATCTCTACAGTTGTGGTTTTGCCTTTTCTTCTTTTTACTGGTAATTGACTTCAAATTCACATTATCTTTATTTTTCATTCAGCAAAACAACATTGATTGATTCTCTGACATTAAATGTCTTCTCCCAACATGTTATTTGACCACCAAACAATTATATGCAAACACAAACAAATTAATAAAAATAAACACAAATAAACAAAGGTACATTTTGAAATTTAGTTTCTTTTTTTTATCTCATTCTTAGCTCTAAGTTGGAAAAAAACTCACCTTTACCCTATAAAATAGTATTGTGGGTGGACAATATCAGTGTTACTAGCACAGTCAGATGTATCAGGAGGTTGTGTCTTTTATTCTCCTCTGCATCGTACAATTTGAAATATGCCGTAATATTTTGCAGCCTAGAACTTTCAGAATATTAAACAGTAGTAAAAATATACAAACCTATTAGTGTCTGTCACATCTACTGGTTTTGAAAAAAGCACCCCACCACTTTAGATGTCAAGTCTGGTTTAAGCTCAGAGAATGTCCCACAAATCCATGTAAACCAGACAAACATTCCAGGAGCACACTTGCAAATGTACATAATCTGCCATGTTTCCTTCAAAACCAACATTACGCAGGAAGATACAGAAGAAAAAGAGACAAAAAGCTGCTTAACAAGAAAAAAAACAGTGCTGTGCTCTAAATTGGCTGACTAAGAGGTATGTTATCAAGAAAATGCATTTACAAATGCTTCATTCAGTCCTTTTTAAAGAAATTACTAAGCACAATAAGCTTCAAACGGGTCCTACACTGTCTTTATTGAAACATATCGACATAGTATGTTAAATGGAGCACTAAAAATTTATACATACCCATCAAGGTAAATAAAAAAAGGAAAAAGCCCATTTAAATGTACAACAATAATCACTAATAGATAGTTGACTTTAAATAGCTTGGTAGTAAAAATAAAACTCTAAAACCCTTTCACCTAGCACCACTGACATGCTCTCAAGTAAATTATTTAAATGATGATGCAGTGATCATTTTGAGTAACGGATATCTTTTTCATTATTTTGCATATTTCACTATAATTTAAAACAATATTTATAATAGGCAATGAGTCAATTACATGAACTGTTTACAAATAGATCACAGCTGAGTTTGGATTTCACAAATAATTGTTAAACTAAAACAAAATTGAGAGCTACTGCAAAACTATTGCAAAATTTTAGATTTGATAAAAGTCAGAGTTCAGTTCAAGTTGGACAAATAAACGTAAATTAACTTGCAATCCATATCAGTTTTTGATATTGTTTATGAATTTGTAATTTGTAAAGACATATCTCAATAATCGTTGGCAGCTTATATAGATCTAAATAAATATCCATTGTTACTTAAGAGTGTTTCCTAGTTCTAAAATATAATTTAGAAAATAAGACATCTTTGTCTGTCAGCTTGTTTTATAGCTATGAGTCAACTATTGGCTGTGACACCACAAAACCACCAATGCAATGTCTCATTTTTCCTCCCTTAAACCGGCACAGAGGGAAGCTGCTTTAAAAAAACCAAACACACAAGCAAAGAGTTATTTGGATTTAGTTAAAAGTAGACCCCATGAATCTTTAAGAACAGATAACAACATGCCACAATCAACAAGCTATCAGAGATAAAAAAAAAAGAAAAAAAAAAAGACTTTCTGTTTATACTGGGGGTTGTTGGTTTGCCCATCACGACAGCCATCTGTTTGCTATAAAATGAGATATGGCTGCACTCCTTTATTGCCACACTAGGTATTATTATTGGTCCTTCATGAAGTCTGTACATGTAAGTCACATATGGACCTAGATAACTACATTTTGTATGCATAGAAAGCACCCTGTGGGCAGATGGTTTCTTTTAAAATGATCTCTGATTGAACAATTCTCCTCTTAACAAAGGACAAATAATAATAAAAAAAAGCTTTAAAATAATTTGCATTGTATCCTTTTTCTATTATCTGTAACTGTCTGAATTTTTTGCACGTGTCCTGAAAGGAAGACTAAAATATATCCCTTTGCAACTGTAAATCTCTTGCCAGACTACGAAGCTCTTTATGATCTACAATGGATTTTATATGGAATCTATGACTGATAACGTTGTTCTCCACTCATATTGTTTTGCTGAGCATCATTGGGGAAGCAGCATTTGTTATCATTGTCTTATTCTTCTCTTCAGTGAATGGAGAAAATTAATTGCCATGAGGCCTAAAAAAAAGTCAGTTTTATTTCTTTTTTTTTTTTTTGTATTTTGCAGTGCATACTTCCATGCATACTAAACAAGCACTAAGACAGTTACTCTAAATCCACCCTAATGAGAGAAGTAAAAGAGAGAGAAAAATGCCCCATTCTGAGCTCTTTTCTTGGTCCAGATGTATAAATTTTGTTAAAGAATCTGTGGTGATATGGGACAGTCTAATAAAAAAGCAAAAACCTGTCAAACCATGAGGTATCACTCACTTTTAGGTGTGCAGATGCCTGGATGGTGAAACTCTGCAAGCCTATTTACCTTGACAATTGGCACACCTTTGAAAATGTCAATAAACACCATGTACAGAATTTACTCCTGCTGGAAGCGTATGTACCTGTGTTTAGCCGACTCCTATACATACAAAGCTGATACCCATGTGTACAGATGTTGTGATAAGTGTTCCTGACAAGACAGTTAATTTCCCCTTGGGCTGCGCTGGTTGCCCTCATGCGGGAGTTCATCACAAGCAGATGGGAGGTAATTGGAATGGATGCAAGCAGATGCTGCGGCGCAATGAAATGGATTCATCACATCAGGCCTATATAAGAGCTGATGGAGGGACTGTTTGTTTGTACGGTAATTAGGCAGAAATTTGTTTTCATTTTTCTCATCATCTTGCAATTGATGCAATAGAGGTGGTCCAGACTCCAGAGAAAGAGAGTGTTGGCCAGTTGATTAGTCATTGTGTGCACAGCAAGAGACCATGCATGCATGTGCGCAAGAAAGAGAAAAAAAACAAAAAAAACAATGTGAAAACAATAATAGACTATAAAATAAATAGATTGTATTGCTGTTAAGAGGGTTTTGATGAGGGCTACATGCTCAAGCAGTTTGCAGTTTGATGCATGTGGTACAGTAACTAACTAGAAAAGTGTTGGAGGCTATTGTTGAGATAATAAGATTAGGCAACTGTCAGATGCTTTGTGCTAATGTTGTTATTCATAGCACGATAGTTGGGAAAACACTGCTTGTCCATTGATGCTGACCTGACAAACCCAGAGATTTTATTGTCTTGCAAGATTACTAGCAGAAGATAGGAGCTGCAACTTAGTCAGCTAAACAAGTTGTTCAATGCTTTGATGAGAAAAAAAAAAAAGTATTATGTTTCTACTATTTTCTACTATCGTGGTGGCTAGACGTTGGCAGAAAATGTATTAACTCTTGTAACAGGAATGCATATGGATACAGGTGTAATAATCTAGCATGTTTGCCTTCATGAATGTGTAAAACAGATGTTGATCATCTGAAACTGCAAAAATACTCTGAGGATTAGCAAATATTACCACCTGCGGTGTGATTTATTAAACTTGAACCAGATTGCTCTGTGGTGTTCATGCATCTATATCTAGCACATTTGAAAACCAGGTGTAAACTGCCACAAACACATGTCCGTGGTCACTGTGCCAATCAGAAGGCATACATGCAATGACAAAAGTCAATGCTTGTCAAATATTTAAAGAATGTAAAATATAAATACTAAAAAAATGATTAAAAATAGCCTCCAGCAATGCCACTTGTGAACTACAGGATTACCAAATAATTCCAGTGTACCATCACTTTATGGCAGCACAATGCTATGTCTTGATACTCTGCAGAATAGTGTGTACATAGTCTGCTGCATATTCCACAAATTGTGCAGACAAAAGATGTCTGTGTGGGACAATTGAATGCAGACGGACTGCTGACAATGTTTATGCAGGTAGTAAGCCAAAACAAAATAAATACCACAATTAGATTTAACAAATTAAATGCCACAAGAGATCAGTAAAACCATCACGGAGCCAAAGAAATACTGAAGATAAAACAAATACGAAAAAAAATGTCCCAATGAAAAGTGTCCCATCCCTCTTCATCCACCTCTGAAACTTCCTTTACAGTATTATATGAGGCACATTCATGTTACAATACATCATTATGTGCAATCTGCACCACTTTTGAACATGCAATCATTTGCACATGAAATCTTTGGAGATAGGGTAAATGTTTTGTTACCAACGACAGCATAAAAATCATCTGTTCTTTCACAAATCTTGCTCTTTCTTAGGGTGAAGTGTTAGTTTTCCCCTTGTGCTGATTTCGGGCCCATGTTTTGCACAATACTAAAGCCATGGCACATTGCAGAGAGGTTTTTATTTTTATTTTTTATGTCCATAGGGTTGCTTCTGATTTGCAGATAACAAATTTGTTGAGGCTTTTATAACTGTGATGAATAAGTGTTGCTCTGCTTTTCAAGTTCACTGTTTCATTAATGGAGACACACTTTTAACAGCATTCATTAGAAAAGCTCTTAAATGAAAAGAAAACAATGCAAGTCATAGTTAAAGCAACATCATGTCACATCATCCATCATTCACCCCCCTGCACTGTATAAACTTTGCAGAGTCACAAAGCGGAGACAGAACACTCTGACATTAATGTCACTTCTTGCTGTCAGTAAAGAGTGCAATGCAAAGACTTATAGTAGTGGTGGGGGCCAGTAAGAGGCTAACTCATAAACTTTTGAAATATTTCAATATCAGCCAGCTTTGGTATTTGAAAGTGTATATATGTGTATATATATATATATATATATATATATGTAAACATCTAAACTTGTCTGGAGAGATTTGACTATTTAAAGCTTCCCATGCAGAGGGACACAAGTGCTGAGGCAGCACTTTGCCTGTTTTTGCTCTCTAACCTTCCTGCACTTCACTCTCATCCATTCTATTTCTGCCTGTGTTCCATGGATCAAAGTGGCTTCATATCAATCATAAAACCAGGTAGAATTTGCACTCCCCCGTTAAACAAAAGCCTCTTCGTCATCAAAAGCAGATACAAAATGTCCGACATGAACATGATGGTAAGATCAAAAGTGTATTGCATTTGGATGTCATGAATCTCAGTATTTCTGCCAGTGCCTGCGCAAACATACTGGTAAAATATGGATAACTTTTAAAAATAATCAACTCATTAAAATGTACGTGGCCACATGAGTTTTGAGGAAAAAAAAAATGAAACCTCAGATGCAGTATTTACACTTTTCTCCAGAACATCCTAGGGTTCAGTTATAATTTCTGTTGGATCAACTGAAGCTGACTTCTGGTGTTACCCCAAAAAAGGCAAAACTAATCAATTCAAAACAAAATACTTTTATAAGAATCTCTTTATTTATGTTTCTCTCAGACTAATTTAAATTTAGAAATCATCCATGAGGACATTTATCTGCTTACCTATTAGTATGAGCATGCAGACCAGTAGTGCTATAAGCGCCCCAGGGCTAAGAGCTGCACTCATTACATAGGCTGTTGCATTGCAGGTCTGGATAGCTCCCTCTGCATTTAGAAAGAAAGAGAAAAAATAAGCATTTGCTGTAACATTTTTGACACTGGTGTTAAGTCACTTAAATGGAGAAACCACTTCTCAAAAGCAAAAACATTCCTTTCACCATGTTTATATTTACAGACTTGAAACCTGTGTAAGAGGTCGTTTGTCGGCAGATTTTATTGTGATGTGTTTTGCTTTCCACAAATATAGACTCAGAAATGTTTGCTAAGCAAAACAATGACACGTTGACCTTTTCATTGCACCACTGCTGCTGCCAAGGGTGACAGTGATGTTAATGTTAGTAATGGTGCTACCCCCGCAGTGGCTCTCACCTGTGTCGCAGCCACAAACATGGATGGTCAGGGTGCCGGTTGAGCTGAGGGAGGGAGGTCCGCTGTCAACAACAAGAATGGGCAGGAAGTACACATTCTGTTCATGGCGGTTAAAGCTTGACTTCTGGGTACGGATGCCAGCTGTGTTGTCTTGATGTGGGATGCGATTTAGTCAGGGATGTGTCGGGGTCAGACAGATAAGATAAAGCAGAGAATTACACATGAGTCACTGCATGTTAGAAGAACCTATCATGCTCATCCCAGTGAGTCATTTTCTTTTCTGTTGTAGACTTAAAACTTTTGAATATAGAAGATAGCTTAATAGTGTTTAGCAAATAGATACACAGTACTGCCATATACCTGCCTTAATTAAATGGTATGTTCTTTTTGCTTTGCCATTTGGAAGATTGGCTTCCGAAATTGTATCAAATTTTATGTAGGAAAAATGTAAATAAAAGTTTCTTACCTCCTGCACACTTTTATCAACCTAAACAGTGATTTCATAAAAAGTATTTTTTTTTTTTGTTTTTGTTTTTGTAAGACAAAGCTAATACATTTTTTTTTTTTTTTTTAAGCATTTCACGGCTTCATCAAGGCCGCCAAAAACTGAGGAGGGTACCGGATCAAAAATACATTAGGTAAATAAATAGCAGAATAGAAAGTGAAAGTGACCACTACTGTTTGAAATTAAACTTTGCAGGAGTGTATACGAGGACTCTGCATGAACATTAGATAAATGCAACACAATATAAAGAATGAGGCTTTGAAAAAAAGAGTCATGGTGAGTCATGGAAAGATTCGTTTAGAGGATAGAAAGTAATCCGTCTCCCAGAACATTTATCAGTGTTCTTTGTCACCCGAGAACTCCTCTGGCACATGCAGAGCAAATTTTATATTATTGTTTATGTTCAGGGGTTTGTCCTTTTGACTTTTACACAACATTATGTTTTATAGATCTCTACCTTAAAATAAGACAAGTGAACACATTGAAAGTGACCTTTAACAAGTCACTTAAATATAAAGTGACTTTTAAAATATAAAGTTTCTTTATCAGTTGAAATTAATGATAAATTTAAACTGAACAAAAAGAACTAATCCACAGAACTACCAAATCACTTTACCAGAGCTTTATCACAAACTTTTTTAACCTTGCCTCATAAGATTTCATAATATTTTTATCCAAGCATGACACATGATGTTCACACATATCTAGAAAGAAATGGCTGGCAGTGTATCATATAGCAGGAAACTTTATACGGTGAGATTAGGGGTTTCCTCTACGGACCGGCAGCAAGACTTCAAAGAGTTTAGCAACATGGGAAAAATGCCTTGTCATCATTGTCTGTCAAGGCCTGGAGACAGAACGCAATGTGAGGGCATGAAGAGCAAGAGACGAAGTGACAGATTGAAACTGACAGTTTGACAAATGTGTCCATGAAAAAAGACACTAGAGTGGAAAAAAAGAGAGGTAGGCGGATTTAAAGTATGCGTGGTGCTTTGTTTGTCTTAACCACTTTATATGTCAGTACTGCTGGCTAGTTTCATCATATATAGTATGTATATGAATATTTGTTTTTGTATGCAAATGGAATAGTTTATATGTTATGATTACTCTCCAGGCTACCTAGTCATTTACATTACCCTCAAAAACAAGCTAAAACTGGCATTAAACTGACATTAAAAAGTGTATTTTGGTGGTTACTTTATTGTGTTTCATGTACTTGTTTAAAAAAAATGAGAGTTTAGGGAGTCAAAAAGAAAAATACTTTTTTACTTATTCATTGCTCATCCAAATAGTATATGCATAACCAGTAGAATATGTGCACGTATCCTGAATAGAGGCATGAGTTATGCACCTTTCCATTCAAATGCACATGCATGGTTCAGCAGGAGACCCTTCTGCCTTGACACAGTGACATTTCCCTGGCTTGGAATGCTCCCCTGACATTTTCCTGGTGTCAGATCAATCTTGATTTACCCAGATGTCACATTTACTTAGATACACATCCCTAAATGAAGGATCTGCAAGCGTGCATGCAAAAACACTGACAAGTATGAAAAAAGTAATTTTCCTGACAAAGCAAACTTATTGCCAGGGTGCACACTGAATTCTTTATCCCTTTTTCTAGGAACACATCAATACTAACTGTAATACAATGGCCATGGCAACTGAAAAAACATAATCCGCTTAAAAGTTGTTTCTAAAATAAATCTCTTGTATTTAAAAAAATATGTACTCAAGCAGTTGGTGTTCAGGTTTATGCCATAACACCATTTTTTTATTTTGTTGTCCAAGCATACTCAAGTTTAATTTATACAGTAATATCACTTCATAAAAAGTAAAAAACTAAATATATAAAATAAATAGTAATTACCAATGATATTTGTCATCAAAGTAACGTCCATCTCCCAAAGCACTAACTAGTTTCTGTGTTAATCTCAGCTATGAGATTAACACTTCAGTCAGTGCTGCTTAAAGTTAGTGGCAGCACTGACTTTAAGCTACAGCTATAAAGTCAGTGCTGCCACCTTGATCTTGTATTTATGTTCAAGACCTTTGTTTTAAAGTAAGACAGGAAGTAGTTATCTGGATAGAGTCAGCCAAGATTAGTCTGGCAGCAATTTGGGTAGTTGGCAAAGAAAAGAAAGTTATAAATTGATAGACAGTAGGAATGATCTGTAAGCACTGTTGATATACTGCGACTAATGAGATGTTGGCTTCTAATGATGGTGGAATCTGCTAAGTAGTATCCGATTGGCTAGGATGACAATATTGTGATTTCCAAAGAAATAAAGAGGACAACGGGCCACATCTTAAAACATTTCTAGTCATTTTTAACATATCTGTATAAGTTTAATGAGTAAAACTGGGCCATTATGAACAACCATTTTTTATTTCCATCTTCTTGCCATTTGTGCATGTGTTTCAGGAGAAGAGCGGGTTGACCATGTAGTATCTGTTTGGTCATGTGACAACGATAGAAATATGGCTCAGGGTGTTTAACTGAAGCAAAAAAATCAATGGATGTGACGTGGAATGCACAGTGTGGAATGGACTGGAAAATTTATAGTGTAAAACATATGACATTGGAAAAACTTGGTAGATATTGCCATATCAGAAGTATTGATACTGGATGTTGCTATCAGCGCACATTTTCTTATAAGTAAATCCTTAATAATTGCTCGTCTGTAGCTTAGAAAATTAACCTTAGTAACAATAAGCTCACTTTTCAAATCAACCTGGACAAAAAATGTATTCTTAATTCCCCCAACCAACCCAAAAAAGCCTTGCAAATTGCATCAAATTTGTCTCTATTGCAAATCCCACATCCTGCGCTGCTTTTCTTACAAAATTTAATTTATCGTAAAAATAATGAAGAGGTTTAGAAATATGATAAGGATTAGCTTTTGGTGTTTATTTGAATGCCATCGTCAAGATTGTAATCCAATTTTAATGTTTTCCATTACTTTTGGACAGATTTGGAGGTCTTACTTTTTCATGACATCCACCCAGATCCAGAACATTTCTCTCTTTTAGTTTCATTGACAATGTACACATTTTGAGTGGCTCCACTCACACCAAATATGCCCCTAATTTCCTCACAGAATATTTCTTTTTCACTATCAGAGTTTTGACATCTCGTTATGATGACAGCTGTAGTTTTAAAAAAAATAAGTGAGACGATATTGTCCATCTTACCTTTGACATCCCACAGGGTGAAGTGACGACTGCTGGCAGCCTCAGACGGTAGTGTGAAGAAAAAACGATGTCCAGCTTGTGGTTCATCTCTATCCACTACACTGATGGTGTGAATTAACTAAGGGCAGAGAAGCAGCAAGGAAAAAAAAAAAAATAAGAGGACAAGAAAGAAAGGTTAGATTTTCTACTCAGATCTCCTCAATGGGAACAAAGAAATGCATTTAAAATCACTTTGCGTTTCAAATGCCTTTTTCACCAGGGAAGGAACGAGGTGGAGTGAGATGCAACAGACTGAAAAGGCTTGCTGTGAAATAGTAGTTCAAAGGGGCCACAGTCACAAAGAGATTAAAACTTATTTTGCCTGAGAATTGACACAGCATTATGAAAAATGCCCTAGTGTTGGAAAGCATCTTACAATGCAGTTGTGAACAAAAAAGGACACATCCTCTGTGGGGTTGGCACAATTGCTCTAAGAAAAATAGAAGTTATGATCGAGATAAGCAGAACAGAAAAAAAATGCACCAAGGCTATTGGTGGCTGCAATGGAATAATACTGATTCACATAATAACAAAAAAAGATGTAATTTTTAGAGCTTCATGAGGAAACAATGAGATGAGGTAGGATTCAAAGTAAGCTGAATAGACATCAAACATCCCCTGAAGATGTTTACCCCTTAGCTCACAGCATTCAGGGACAATTCGTCTTCCTCTCCAACTATTAGTCTGCAGCCCGAATCAAACCTCAAGCTGATGTATTATATTTTCGCACCACATTGGTCTGCTTTGTTTCCTTTCCCACCACACAATATACGAATCCACAGTTTTAATATTTTTGATTTCTTTTATTTAGTGCATACTTATTGAAATCCAGAGTAATATACAAGATTACTGACATTTAACCAATAAATACCCAAATGATCTATTTTCTAAAGGACATTTCTATGTAAAGTCAGAGAAAAACAAATGTATATTTTTGCTTAGTTTATTAATTGCAGTAGTTAAACATTTCCCTGTGGTTGGATAATACTTACAAATAATACCAATGTTCTTCCATCTCCTCTACTTATTTATTTTTTACACCAGCTTTGTTCTGGTCAGGGTCATTGTGGTGGAGGACTAAGCCTATCAAAGCAATCACATGGACAATGAATAAAAAGCTAGTCCATACAAGAAAACAAAACAAAACAAAACAAAACAAAAAAAAAACAACTTCAAAAAACAACTAAATTTAACCATAAATGCATCCTTCTAAATAGTAGTCATGTTCTTGACAATGCAACAGAGATGTTGAAGCATCTAATTAGCCACTGACCTCATTCCTCTAACAAACCATTAGCCGCTGACACTAATGTTGACATCTGATATGATGCTTCCTCCCCGCTTTAAATTAAAAGACTATTTCACAGTAATTTAAACAGGTCTGGACTATATTTGATTATCTCTACAGCAGTTAAAAAATAAAAGACTCAAAGTCTGAACCGAATAATCTTACAATGAAAATAGATTTTTTATTTTTTTATTTTGAGATTTATGGGACTCTTATTCTATTTGTGAAATCACATTGAAATCCTATCTTGAAGAATAAATGCAAAGTCTACTGCAATAAGAAATCAGTCAGTTAATCAAGTTTATTGCACATTTCAGCTACAGGGCAGTTCAAAGTGCTTTACATTATAAAACACAAAAATACAAAGTCATAAAAAAATGTCATTCAATAATTGAGAAAACCAGTAACAAACATAACATTTTGATGAGTGCCATCATCAAAATCATCAACACACATCAAATATGTTGGTCAGTGTTCCATTTATTAATGTTCAAAAGCATCTCTAAATGGGTGGGTTTTTAGTCTGCATTTAAAGGAACAAAAGTTTATTTCAGATTTCTGGTGCATAGAAGCTGAATGCTGCTGGTCTGCAAGGTTGATACAAAAACACCAGATCTTTAATATATTGTGGTGCTAAGTTGTTCAGTGCCTTATAAACTAACAGTCACTGTCATACACTAAAACAAAAAAAGACTTTTTGAGGTGGGTTTTTTTTGTTTTTTTTCTTACAGCCTCCTGGGCCCCAAGCCCTCAGGCACCAGTCAGGCGCAGCATCAGGTTGAGCAAGAGGGACCAACAAACAATGACCCACCTTCACCCCATTTGCCACAGATGCTGCTTCACCACCCCCGGCATCATCCACATGCCCACTCCACACAGAGACAGCAGCATTCCTGGTGTCAACACCTAAACACTCACCCACCACCCCCAACTTCAAGGTTTACTCTCATTGCGCAACATATTTAATTACTGGAGATTGGATCAAATCAAATTAAAGTCATATATTCTCTATATAAAGCCAGTTTCATTAGTTGTTTAAAATAACTTTTATATCCTATCCTTCCAGGTGTGAAGCTTTGGTTTCTTGGTGATGCTTAGAGCTGCCAGAACCATGTGGGATTTTATCATTTCCATTATGAACTTTTGTGACGTTATCAAACAGTCACAGTGATGGGCAGACTGTTATATGCTCTCATCCAAACTTCATGGCCAGGCAAGCAGTGACAAAGCGCATGCAGATAGGTGTGATGAACCCACATGGACCATGGGGGGATTTTATATTGCTATGTCAATTTAAAGTTTGATTGATTTGAGAAGAGATGTACTTTGTTTTCTTTTGCTTTTATTTTTCTTAAAGCAGAACTGAGAGAAGGGGGGAACAATATGATATGCTCACCTCTTTTCAAATCTCAAACAAATAAGTTATTAAATTAAAAAATATATATATATATAAAATCTAACAGAAAGCCTGGAAACAGATTTCTCTAACTGAGTTTTCCAAATCAGTTATTTGGAAAACTACTACTAAGTTCTGACAACACATTTAAGTTTTTTCTATTGTAAAATGTATGAGCATCATCCTGGTCATCTAACTCATTGAATTTTCTTCAATTGAACTTTAGTGCATTCTCCTTTAATTATAGTTCTGGTGTGTCACAGCAAAAGTAGGTATTTTCAGACCTAAATGCTTCATTCCTTCTCTATATGTGAACTGACTCCTAAACAATCTAATTCTTAACTATGGCAATTCTGAAGCCCGACATGTTCTTTAGTGGTATGTTTACGATCCCATTTATGTTTATGTGAAAGCCGCCTTTGTGGCTTGCACACCACTAAATTATAAGAACGAATGTAGCCTAGGTATTACCGGGTCTGAGCTGATTACAGTCACACTTCCGGGACACAGTTGTACCTTTACAATAAATGGCTTCTGAGCACTAACGCTGCATCACAGACACACAACAGGCTTAGTCATACCCATGGTTCAAGGAGGCTATTTGGGATAATGTGGCTTAGTTTGTAATTACAAATTCTGCGGCATGACTTCATGGTAAATGATACAGCGTCTTAATGGTGCACTGCAAAGAAGCATGTGATGCATCCAAGAAATGCACAGACACCTGCATCCTGAGATACAATTAAAAAAGCTGTGTCCCCTACTGTTAGCTGCTAGAGGAACTCACTATATCTTTTTAATGATGGAGTGGACAACCGTTCTGGATGTATCCAGAATGGACAGGTTGCCAGTCTATCCCTGCTAATCAGAGCATTTCAAATATGGGAGCTATTCCAACTGACCGTAATTTATAGAGTGTGATAGCTTCCATTTGTACTGCAGAGTTTCAGTATAACAGAAAAATAAAAACACATTTAGTATTTTCCACCTGTAAACAGATATTCTGTTTTATGAGCATGAATGAGATATTATCTTGTTTACCACCAGAAAATGCACCACAAAATTCACCACTCTACTAATTCTGTTACTTTAACATCTTCAAAGCACCTCCAACATTGTTAAATACTGCAATGCTCATTTTAAATGTTGCAACGGGTGTCAAAATAGAGAGGTTTTAACTTTATTAGTTTCTACTGCTGTTATGATTTTATAATTACTCTTTTATCAACCGTACTCATAATGCTGACATGAAAAAGGAGGAATAACTTTCTTATTTGTTATTTTAAAGCCACTGGGACATCACACATCAAATTGCTCTTGATTAAAGTTGTTTTTTCTCGTGTTTTTCTGACCTGAGTGCAGGTCAAACACAGGGCGTTGGCAGGAATTATCAGTAAATTGCATATTTGCATAAACCGCATAAGGCTTACTGTTTTTTGTATATTGATGTTGTATTTTACAACATTCATCTTGCTGACAGTAGTCACCAAGGTTTCCTTGTCTTATTTGACATTATCTGTTTTCTTATTTCATTGATTTCACGCATCTTGCAACCATGTTTCTATCCATTTCTGTTATTGGGTTCACAAAATTTATGCACCACAAAATATAGTGTAAAGGGTTTGCAAGACATTTCAAAGAAATATGAGACACACAGCTCAGGTTTAGTGTTGACATCCATCTACATTCACCTTAACCGTCATTACTGAGATAAGACATTCCTTACTTAATCAAATACCACCGTTCACTTACAAATACTTTAAACTTTTGGGCGATAACCTTTCTGTTTCCATTCACCATCACTGCTAATTATGCCATACTTTGTTGGACCAATTACAATATAAATAAATCCAATCATTTATGTAAGATGAGTCTCTGCACAAAATGAGTTGTGCATGTGTGGAATGTTAATTCAGCAGGTGCTGTTTTGTCCGAGATTCCTGCCCTGAGAAAACCTAGGTAATTTTGATTCTTCTCCAGCTGACAGTCCTTGATTGTGTGAACAGCAGAAAACAAAATTGGGAGAGACATGAATGGAAAGGCAAGATCAATAAAAATTGTATGATTTTTATCATTTAGAAGCTCCCCTGGAGAGGGAAGAAAAGATGTACCACAGTCACTACGAATGATTATTGAAAAATTACGTAAAGCAAAAAAAACCCCAGGTACAAATATTCAGAGAAAAATGCCTCGATTAAGATTCTCACATTCATTGATGCCAATAGCGTAAAAGAGAAATAGAATACCTTTTCTCAAGCGGAATTGAATCCCAGTGTCTCACCTGAGAGGTGAAGATAAGCACCACTTTGCTAAGGGGGAAATTAAATTAGGCACCTCTCAGAGGTGACCTCTGCTATACATTAACAGGTTAGGTGCTATAGTAACATTCCTGACAGAATCCTGTTGGCTTTAAAATAAAGTGCAACTCAAAGAATGTCCTTGTTAAGTTATATGAGCAATGTGTGGGCTGAAATTTCAGAGATATACTGACTGTGCCAAAAAACAGTTATGTTCAAAGATATATTAATCCGGAAATGATAAAACATCTAATCATGGTGTGATCACCCACTTCTGAGTGAGATTTCTGCAGAGATTTCTGCTTTCCAACATCTCCCCCAGAAAAGCAAATGCCATTTCTGACACTTTCCGTAGGCCAAGTCTCAACAAAACCACAGGGCAAACTCAGGATTTGCTTAAACAATCCTGCTACCGAGGAGGGTTGGTTCACAGAGTAAGCTGTGAAAATACGTTGACTGAGGATAATGACTGTCTGGCTTTCTGAAACTGAAAACCCAAGATATGCACATAGTTACTCCAAACCTTAATAAGGGTCTTCACTGATCCTGCTTTCTGAACAAGGGCCCTGGAGCAAATGCTATCTGCTTTTTTTTCCCATTATCTCTTTCTTTTAATGTAGTCTATCTACAAATGATATGGTCCAAATGATGGTTATAAAATCAAGAACTTAAAGAAAAAATAAGTTTATCAGAAGTTTGCAATACCACATTTGTCACTTAGCTAAATAACATCAATAGTCTGTAGTTGTACTGCTTTCACAGTTAACAGATTGTAAAAAAAAACAACAACAACAAAAAAAAAAAAACAGATCAACAAAAGAAGGATCAACAAAACAAACCATGGAAATCTTAGGGAAAAAAGAGAAACAGAAAATGACAAAGTAATTATTTAAAAGAACAACAGGTTTGTTTTGTGAAATAAATTAATCGTTAACACATCAGGTGTTTGACTATTCATCCAAGACATGTTTGTGTATGTGCACTCATGCAAAAAAACAAACAAAAATGCCTAAAGTAGAATGTACTACATGTCTACTAACCCACAAAGATGTCTGAAAAATACAGTTGAGTGGGCTGTGAAAAATGCAAAACCAGAATTGATCTTTTTTTCAGAGCGTTCTTTGAAGCCCTGTCATTGGCATGTATTGTCTTTTTTAGTGTAAAAATAAAAGAATAATGAGCAAGGATAAAAAAAAAACTACAAAAAAAACTTGTAAGCAAAAAAGTTAGCAACTAAGAGGAAATCTACGTTTTTTTTTTTTTTTAAGAAAAATATGAACACCGATTGAGTTGTTTTAAGAGAACCATGATCTGCTCTCTGTTACGTGCCCTCAGCGGGGGACTCTCAGGGAGCGTCGCAGGGTGAGTGAAAACTGAGCGCTGAGACAGAGAAAAACGAGCACGAAGGAAAGTGACTGTGTGGGAGTTTATCGAGTGCCAACTGAAGCTCCCTCTAGCAAAAATCACCTAATTAGATTTCTATCTCGCTGTACCCTTTCTTGACCCCCTTAAATCTCTTGCATCTTTAGAAAGCTAGAAGGGGAGACTTTCCCAAAAGTGGAGCCCATTTGCACTGGATGTGTCTAAAAGGTGAAGGTTGTGAGAAGGAGGCATCTTTCTTATTCAGAGTCAAAATTAGCAAACCAGAAAGGTAATGAATACCTGAATAAATAAATAAATAAATAAATAAATAAATAAATAAATAAATAAATGAGCATGAAACAACCTAAAATGTGCTGGGAGGCTCATCACTGAAAGTTGAATTCTTCCATTACTTTGAAGGGTGAAAATTCTTATTATTGTGCCCTTCGGATAATTAAACTGGTTGTTTTTCTAATTTTTCTTGTTTTTTTTTCATGGCTCTGGGGTACACAGGAGATTCACAGCAATAACAATACAAATGTGGTTGTTGCCAAAGTTCAAATGTGTCCCAGTCTTGTTTTACCTGAGGATAAGAGATTAACAGTTTTTTGACATTATTCATACAGACAACATGATTTATAAAAGCATAAAATGAGTTTCAATGTAAGTACTGTATATTTTACTAAGGTCTTTGAATACTAGTTAAAAACATCTCATACAGAAGGTTGTAGGTGGTTTAAAGTAACTTCTTCCAGTCAGTCTGTATGGCTGAGTTATTTTTATTTGAAGAGTATTAAAGTCTCAAACTATTGCATCTCTATCTGTTTCATGGTAAGTTACGATTTGGTTCTGACTTGCATACATCTCGCACACATTGCTTCTTGTATATTGTTTTGTCTCAGGTCACATAGGGGCACCATGACAAGCATCCACTGTGCTGTAGCACCATTGTAGAAAATGATTTAGCAAACACTTTATTCTAAATGTGCAAGTGAAGAGGAGATTAAAATAATTAGTGTACTGAACCAGTTTGTTGTAGGCTTTTAAAATAAAAAGGGTTTTGTTATAGTTGGGGGACTGGTAGTAAAAACAAAGCGATAAAGAGCTTTCAACTCTGTCAAAAAGCGACTTTAAAATGTAAACTTACAGAAACATTAAAAATGCTTTTGAAAATTGGTAATTTTAACAAAATTTCACAAGGAGCAATATATTAGTGGGACAGTAAGGCCCTCCAACCAAAAATTACATAAAGATGATACAAATGATATAAATACCTGCAATAGCAAAAAAGTGTTAATTGCTACAATGGCAATAAAAAAATACATTTGACATGAAAATAAATAATTTGTACATGCCATTTTTTGAAATGAAAATAAGATGTTCTTTAATTTAGCATTTTCTTTTTTTCTTCTCAGACACCTGTTTCATTTCTAGTTAAAAACAGATTTCATCGAATGAAAACAATTTTAAATATAAAACTGCCAGGGGTAAATATAATTTTTGGCGTTTCAGTAAATAAGGGGGAGCTATACATTTGCTGAAAAAAGGCATGTCTGAACTTTTAAGCCATGGGTTTGGCAACATGGCATAAAAGTGTTGCACAACACTGGTGGGCGGAAAGAGCTCGGTTGCTGAAAGGAAGACATCACAATGACTGCCAGCTAATTTTGTTTTTACAGACTGGGAGGATGAAAACATCAACTAAATGGTATCATACAACACCTAAGGCACATGTCCCAAAATGTTATCATTCAACCCATGCTGTCCACCTGTCATCCATTTTCTGAATTGTGGATAACTTAACTCACCTTACAGAAGTTCAACTCAATTCTCTAATCAAAATCATTCTACCTTTTGCAGTTAAGATGCCATCAGAAATTATTTCCACAGTCCCTCAGTTTCTCTACAAAAACAATGTTATAAATATTTCCCTTCACATATTTAGAAAGAAAAATAGGAAAGAGCTACATTTTTACCACCTATTCATAAAAGATACATATCAAAATATATAATGGTGTAGACTCTTGCTGCTTGTTTTATCATCACTCTTGTTGCTTTCAAAGGGAACTGTTAAACATGTTTTCAAAGTAACACTTGCTCCTAGCATCAGAC
The DNA here is from genome assembly GCF_000485575.1 of Poecilia formosa. Classification (NCBI taxonomy): domain Eukaryota; kingdom Metazoa; phylum Chordata; class Actinopteri; order Cyprinodontiformes; family Poeciliidae; genus Poecilia; species Poecilia formosa. The sequence continues at coordinate 205,460 of NW_006800182.1, read as the reverse complement.
ATTACTGTGTCTAATGTATTATGGCAAAGAATCCAAATGACACCTTTTGCATGTATGAGAGCTGCTATATGTCTTTAAAAAGTAGCATTTCTGATGTCCTGGGAATGAGAACATGTTGTGCTTTTAAGGAGCAATGTGGGAGTTCATGCTTTTAGTCTCTTAATAAAAGCAGGGAGGGCAAACCCTTTCCAGGGCAGGGACACACAGGCACTAACCTGGAAGGAAAGCCAAAGCACTAATAAAGCTTTTATTGTAGAATCTCAGATTAAAGCATGCATACATAGATTGACTTAAAATATCAAAAACAGTTTGTAACAGTTACCCAATTAGTTAAATACAACAACAACAAACAATCCAATATGGTAATCACCTAACCATTAATGATCACCTTAGTTATGATGTAAAAATGGATGTGACTAATCAGTGTTTGATGAAGAACTATCCCAAAGTTGTCCTGGAGTGTGTGATACTTGTAGTAGAAAGCCAACCATGTTGGTTCAGCAGCAGGGTCTTTGTGAACTGAGCTTCCTTCCAAAATGAGATTGGTCTAATACACAAAATAGAGGTTATGGTGACCAGACAAATGCTATGTCTTTGCATTTTTTTTTTCTTTAGAACATTTTTGAACACTCTTGGTGTGGCTGGGTAGTGTCCTGCTCTGTTAAGAAGCTTTTACTGTGATATGCTGTTGTAACTTAAGAGTGTCAATAAGTAAACAGAAATGATTTGGTATTAACCAAGTATACATTCTAGAAAGTGCATTTGGCCTGGAGTTCATGCTATGGACTTATTTAAATTAATCTCACTTAATTATTATGGCTTAGAGGTGACAACTTACATTTTTGTGTTGAATTGAAGTAAAAGTTACAAATTTTACCTAAAAGGAAATTTTTACTTTGACTTTACTTGAAACAATTAAGTTCAGTGTTGTGTTTGTATCCTATGTCTGACGTCATGACACCAGGGACACAGACAGACCCTGTACTGACCAGGGTGCTGTAAGGAGACCATAAGGAGCTCTTAGTCCTTGACATGGCTGTCACAGGTTTGATTCCCGTCCTGATGATGTTTGTGGCATGTCTTCCTTCTTTCATTACCCTCTATCTATCTATCTATCTATATATATATATATATATATATATATATATATATATATATATATATATATATGTGTACTACTGATACAAATTAATACTGGTACAGTTTTCATCTAGGCGTGAAATCTGCTATTGTATCTGACCGTCTTAAATATTTTAGAGACAAAAAAACAACAAAAGGACGAGGCATTTGGTGAGTAGGACAAATGACTCATACAGTCTCCTATGAATGTCTAGCAAGTCTGGGAGTGAGACAGTGTTTTTGTTCTCTGATTTGTTGTAACTTTAGTGTATATACCCAATGTGTCTTGTTTGTTTTTCTATTTCTTCTCCATGTATATGAGGTGAGCGAGTGTTACATACATGAGCATCATCAGTGTGCGTGTGCATGTTTCAACCTTAACATTTAACTATGTCTCCCGGGGTTTGGAGGTCGGCGGTGCTGTGGCTAAACTGAGGTGATCTGTCGCAGTGACCCAATCCATCAGTTGAGACAACACGGTGAAGTTGACAGGCCACTGTTACCCAAGGCAATGTTTTGTCCAAACAGCCCTTTTTTGTTCACATTGCACTATATGATATCTGTCCCTTTGTATTTTGTCAAGAAAATACCACAGGATCAGGGAAGGGTTGACCATGGAAATTGTAGTTCACATTTAATAAAGACAAAACTACAGAATTAAGGAGAGATTTTAAGTCAAATCAGAATTTGCCATGAAGGAAACTGTTAATTCTGCTTACTTTGAACATGTTTACAAAGCTATGAGATAAATGAAACACAATTTTAATTCTTTAGATTGTCACACTTTACCTCTAACTTTCTGGTAGAGTTGGACTACATACCAAAAGACTGAACCAGTGAATGAGTGACATTCTTTTGGTACTGCTAAAATTAATGTGAGCCTGACCCTGGCTACAGATGTAAAATAGCTGCTAAAATAAAACAAAGTAATTAGAAGGCAGAAAACAAATTCCAAAGGTTTAGATAGTGCCATAGCAAGCCAGCAAATCCAAATCCACACCCCTATTGTTGCTGACAATTAAATAAATGAAGAGGACGGAATACTTGCATATTGCATCACCGTCTGTTGGGGATGTCTGCTTAATTTCCCATCACAAGTCAGGAAAAAATATTTATACCGATCTATCTTTGTCATGTAAATATATTAGTCAAGGCCTAAAGAAAACACTCTGTATTTCAATGGTCCCAGGTTGAGCAGAGTTCACAATGAAAACATGTTTAACCCATGTCATTTACTTATTATTTTGCTCCTACCTAACCTCTCTCTCCCCCCTAGTGTATTTTCCTTCTAAACACAAAAATGATTGTGTTGCCAGCCCTCAAATAGGATCAAACACAACCGCAGTTGAAAGGTTTAGGTAAATCTGATTTTCTCTGTGGTTCCACTAAAAGCAAGAGCTGAGCCAGAAATCCGACACTTTGTGAACAAAACTGGGAGATAACGCAGCACAAAGCAGGCCACAATGGAACAACCCTTTTTAGCTTAGTAAACCAGGGTTTGATCTGATATATCAAGAGTGTGACAGCAAAGGATGTGTGAGTGCGGTGGGTGTTCTTGCAAGCCTTTATTATACTGTATGTCTCTACAGAGACAGGTATCGAGATGTAACAAGGGATAAAAAATAAAAAAGATGATGTCTGCCCCATTGTTATACTGACATCCAAGTTGAACTGTCTATGAAAAATAATTACTGCTTACCTATAATTAGTAAGAACAAAGTCAGGCAATCAATCATGCACAATGAATCACGGCTCAAACTAGATTTCAGCCAAACCATGAAAAAAAAAACAAAAAAAAAAACAACCAGTGTCCACCCCTCTTATTGAAAGTTTTGCATCTTAAGCTTAAGCTGGTTAATTAATATCAGTCCATTTAAATAATTCCAGGTGGTCTGTGTGCTGAATTAATCATAAACAAACTAACGGTGAATAAAGCAACCATAACTCAGATGCAGCAACTGACTAGCATGCGCATTCTGAGAGTCCAGAGGGAAATGCATTAGGCAAAGGAGGGACACACACCAGCATCTGCTAATTCCAGGTAAAAGTAAATTTGACTTAATTATAGCCATTTCTGAAAGCTGCTGTTTTTTCCAAGCTTCCAAATTGATCAACAACGTACAAGGGAACTAGAACAAAATGAATCTCATTTTACAATAACAAAATCTGTCTGTTGATGTACATACCCCAAGGCTATTCTTTTGGCAGTGTTTTTTTGTTACTGAACAAACAATTGCATCTTTGCTAACTGTAGAAAACAACCCTTTAGTTCAATACAACCTTTGGATTTTGACATCTGAATTACAGGTAAAGTAAAAGTCTAATCAAAATCCTTGCAAGTGGGTACTGTATTTATGGTCTGTAAAATAGCTCTGTGTGTACATATGACAATCTGGTGGTTTGTATAGAAATACTGCAGTCTGGGAATACTGCAAATTATATTGTAATGTATTTCTCTGAAACAGAATGAAGGTACAGGCCATTTGCCATAACAACGACCCAAAAGGCATTTTCTTCTTTTGAGGGGAATTGCGGCAACCCCTTTTTAACCCTTTTTGCTTGAAATAGTTAAGGGGTGTCCTACATGTTTCACAGTTGAAAAATCCACAACCAAATGGTATGTGGGAATCACTTTGTGACCATCCACAACTCAGCTACTCAAAATGTACAAATTAAATTATGATAAGAAAATAAAATGAAAAAAAAAAATGAAATTTATTGATTAAGCATTTTCACTATTTAATTTAAATGAATGAATTAATTTATTTAACAGGGACAAAGCATACAAACGTAGAACACAACAAGTCTGTCACTTGTGCACCAAGCGTACGTAGCTACAGCTAACTCGCAACTCCAGTGGCCGACTGGGCATTTCAATACATGGAAATACATTGATCCCTCACAATAATGTGGTTCACCTTTCGTGGTCTCGCTGCTTTGCAGATTTTTTTTTGTGCAGTTATTCTCACAGTGCATTGTGTTCTGCGTCCAGATTGGCTAAAATATACGTAATATAGATTGGCCATTCAGGAGATGGAAGCTGAAACTTTGAATGCCTGCTGAAAAAAACTGTGGCCGGAGGCTCTGCCGTTAGACACAGCTGTGAGTCTCGCAAAGCAGCTTGGAGGAGAAGCTTTTAGTGACACGACTCCGGATGACATTAATGCCGTGATTGATGCACACGCACATCCGCTGACCTGAAAACAGGTTTTGTTCTTTGGTTTCAATGTAGAGTATTTAATTATGCTGTGTAATAGTTGTAAAAAAATAAAGGTAACTACTTTCCAGATTTCACTTATCGGGGGTTATTTTCGGAATGCAACCCCCGCGAAAAACGAGGGATCACTGTACATGTAACATATGAATAAAAAAAAAAAAAACAATAAAAATACATACATTTGCCTGCCTACATATTCATAAAACAGCACAAAAAGATCAACAAAAGTATTCATATGATTCTTTTAATGCCATAGTTTAATGTTTATATTGTTTGTTCATAATAACAACATGAAATATGTTCCTGGCTTTATCTCTCTAGTGAGAGCAAAAGAAAATGTCATTTTCTTTTTAGCGGGAAGACTAATCATCTCGTTGTGATTAGGAGCTGAAGGTTAATGTGGGCTTTTTGCAGATGGGGAAAGGAGCTGGGAGTGGGAGAGATCAGACCAGGCAGTGCTCAGCTGAGGCTCAGACTGGCAGTATAGCAGAGGCACAAGGGGGCTATAAGTGGTTAAGAGCCTATGGATCAATGAGAGGAGAGGCCTGAGCCTCATTACACATGTAAATGCAGCTTCCAACATGGGGGCCCTACTTTAAAGTCTCGCTGTTTTAATTATTCCTTTACTCTGCCCATGATAATTGGGTCTAACTCTGCCCAAGGCCTGTTGGCGGTGTAAGGTGAATAAAACTCCCTAATTACTTTGTCTATTTTTTAATCGTTATCAACTGAAAGACCTGGACCTCTATATTATTGGAAGGCAACAGCGCCTTTTGTCTTGGCTATCCAGACAGGAATGTCCAATCAATCATCACTGTTTGGTTGGTGCATGGTAAAACGGCCCTTTGGCCTAAACTTATTAATAATGTTGGACTTTTCAGATGTTCCCGCGGTTTTCTATTTGTTTATGTTGTGGAAAATAAACAAATGAATTGAATTTTAATGTTATAGCCTAAGGAACACACTTCTATCAAACAAAAGTTTACACATCACAAAGTAATCCTTTATAGTGGAATAATCTCATATTCATTTACATATTATTTCCAAGAATATTTTCTAAAAAGCAAATCCCTGGAAATTCTTGCAAGGTCATGTAGATTGATTGTTAACTGGTTCATGTTCAGAATATTTTTTCTTGTTCTGTGTAAGAATTTTTACTTCAAATGTTTTTGAAAATGCTTTACAAATGCAAAAATGTCTACATATTTAAAGACAAACATATGTGAATTATTTATTTTTTTACAGAATTTCTAACAAAGAAAAGAAATGCAACACTGACTCCTGTGCCAATTAAACACATGGAAATCCTCATAAGCCTTCAGTTATGTTAAACTTAGGCTTAAAAAGATCAGGATATTACTTGTGCTTATGTGACAAATCCCTTGAAATCTACAGCTTTTTATTTTAAGATAATATGTTATAGTCTAATGAAATCCATCGTAAGTCATTGAAAAAAATTATGTTTTGTTGAAAGGTAAAATTCTTAACATAGATTAAATACTTTCTTTTAGTTAAAACTTATTATAGGAGTATGCAAACACATGCAAAAAACATAATGTATTTTTCTTTCTACATATAATCTATCTATTATATTAAATATGAAAAAAAAAATCATGTCACAAATACCTGGTATTTTAACAAAAGTGGGTAAACTTTTGAGAACAACTGTTCCGTGCCACATGTGAATGTGTCTTTCAGAGTTATGTGCTTTGTTTGAAATTGGGCAATTAATATATATTTAGCAGATATTTTTGTATTAAAATAAAAAAAAAAAGTAAGAAACATACCTGGCCTGGCTTGGCATCTTCACATATAGCAGCTTCATATGGTGTAGCCAGTTCAGGAGGATTGTCATTTACATCCAGGATCCGAATACTAATGGCTGAAAAGGACGCCATTGTGTGGTTATCTGTAGAAAAGCACAGAAAGTATTTAGACGTGGGAATTCTTCACTGCACCAATTCAGAACAAAAGTCAAGTCAAAAAGCTGCAAGACTAGCAGGTCTAATTCTTACCTAAATACAGAATTCATAAACAAAACAAAGCAATACAGTCAAGGTCAGCAGAGAAAATAATGCCAGTGATGAACAGGCCACTTGTAATGAGTCATTCACTTTAAAAGCAATCCCTTCTCCTGAGCAAGTATATGGTGACAGTGGGAAGGAATTGTTTTCAACAGGAAGAAATCTCCAATGGAACAAACTATATATAGTTTGGCACAATGCTAAACTATGTGTGTGTATATATATATATATATATATATATATATATATATATATATACACTCCCAAAACAATTTTCATTTTCTCAATGGACCAAAATGTGAATGAAAAAATGAAAAAGATATATAATTACCACAATTAGGACTCACTTCAAATTAGCAACATTTTTGTTTGAGTCTTAATTCTCATTCTTAATGATATGATAATATTGGATATAGTTTCAGTCATGCTCACAAAACATTGTGTACAATAAGGACAGAAGCCCCAGGGCCACTGAATGTGTCTATGTGTAGTGTGTGTGCATATGTGAAAGTACAAGTTTGTATACAAAACAAAAGAAGAGTCAGAGAACATTATGTGGGAGCTTAATGAACGATCTGGTTGCTTGCAGCGCTGGTGTGGGTATCCTGGTTAATTAGAATACACAGTCCAGGAATAAATCAGCATGCACAACTAACACATTTGAGCGGCACCCCACAGAAAATACAGCAACAGCTTACCCATCGATAAAAATAGTCCACACAAACTTCTACTGCTAGAGGTATTACATTGGATGTATAAAATGTGCTTAACATCGGTAGGGAGTCAAGTGCAACATACTCAAATAATAATACAAATTGGTTGTTTACAGAAAAATAAGACAAAAGTAAATATGCCACAGACTAATTGAGAATAAAGCATGGCTTGATGCACCAAACACAGTAAAACAAAGCAATTAGACTTAGCATGCTGGAGAGGAGTTTTCAAGCTCTCACCCGCTGTCTCACCTCAAAAATCTATGTATAATACAAGGTTTGACAAATAGCATAAATTTTACATAATTACAAGGTTTTTACAAACTAGTTTATGTTGAACAGAAACATAAGTACTCTGAGTTCCAGTGCTGAACAGCTCTGTTCTTCTGTTTCTGCTTCTATTAAGGTTCTTAGTATACAACTCAGCAAATGTAAAATTTTATACCCTCTAGATTTTAACTTGAAGAGATCCAAACAGATTTATCAAATCGAGACAAAATGAACCATCTAGCATTTAAATTAAAAATAAAAACAGGTTCTTTCATGTGGAAGAAGTGGTACTCTTCCAAATCTGTCTTCAGACAGGAAAAAAAAAAATAATAATAATAATACAAGGTTTTCAACAGCCTATTGGCATGCTCTCTATTTTTGCAACACAGACCAGCTGTCGAGAATCATACGGCGGGAACGTCTCTCAGGCACTGCATTATGCTGACATTACTTCAAGAAGACAGATAGAGGATGTGAGCGGGTGTGTCTGTCTTTGCATGCGACTAGGTATCTGGGGTGTTATAGAGCTTGTGACCAAATGGTTCAATGTTGCTGGAGGAAATTGTTTGGTTTAAAGTGTCACTTTTGTCAGGAGCAAAAAATGAAGATACAAATCTACTCGACTGTGCCTGAGTTTGGTCTCTCCATTGAGCCAAGGCAGGAAAGTGGAGTGCAAAATATCAGTGGGAAATTATAGGAGAAACCTGTCAGACTCACATAATGAATCACAAGACAAATACAAAAATTTCCAAATTTTCTACACATCTTTACCTTTAGATAAAAACAAAGCAAAAAAAAGAGACACGCACAAACTACTATTTCTAATGAAATAATGTCCTACAGGTATGCATCAACATTCTCATTTCAGATTAACTCCACTGAGGTTGTGTTAATACACCTTATAAAGTACTGTACTCATATGTAGTGACGCAACATTTTTGGTTGGAGAGCCAACAGTAATTCTATGTATACCTACCTTTGATGTTTGAATCGTGTAAATTAACAGGTGAGCCCACAGTCAGTGAGGCACTGACAGCACTACAACATTTGGCATATTGGTCAGCCTTTGTGTCTTAGAGAAACAAAAGGCTAAAATAAAATTTCCAGTGCATAGCATGCCTTATAAAAGTACTATTACAACTAAATGTGTTCACATTTTATCATACTGCATGACAAACGTCAATATTTTTGGTGACAGACAACACAAGTTGTGAATAATTCTTAAATAGGAGCAAAATCTTCAGACTAGAAACTTCATGTAGTCATTTCTTATTTCTGAACCCATGAAGCACCATCTTTGAGATCTGATCAGAGTTGCTCCATCATAAAAGAATCCAAATGAAACATTAAAATTTGCAGACTAACATGTGAACACGTTTTTTACCTAACCAGTTACAAATAAGAGGATATGAAATGTAACAGTCAGTTATATGATAAAACACCCCGCAGTAAATAAACAGTATTAAAACATGATTTTTGTTCATCTATGAAAAATTATTCAGTTCTTTTGAACAATCAAAAGTTATTGTTCTTCACTATTGTCCCTTAACTGCGGAGGATAAATCAAAGTTGGCAGTCAATATCTCTCACAACAGGAAACCAGTGACGGATTAGCTAATTAGACTTAAAATTTTGTTCTTATCTAAAAATGTTACATTAAGATTGTACTTTTTTGCTTGGTAGTAATATGCTTTCACAACAGAGAAAGTAATTCTACTCATTTAACAACATACTGGTTGCAATGACTTATGCAGCTGACTGTGCTTAATATAGCTACATAGCAATGAAATTAATTTAGAGAGCTCTAAATTAGTCATAACCCCTGACCTTTGTTGATTATGCTAACATGGTGAATATTTGAAAAGCTCAAGCAGAAAACTGTTTCACAGTATTGTGAGACACAGTAATAACATGTAATAACATCTTGATCTGACAGTTTCTATTAAACAAAAAAGACTATTAATCCCATTAAATACATTATAATGTTGCTTAACTACAGTTTAAATCAATAACTTAATTGCTTATATGTATTTATATGTATAAATAATTACATATAAGCAATTGAAAAGACTTGAAAAAGAAAATCTTTGTAATTCTACAACTGTATTTTTTTATATATATGTTATATGAGATTCCTATTTCTGTTCCTATACTTTTCGCATATGACTAGTATAGCTGTGCCCAAATATATGACTGAATAATAACAACAATACATTTCTCTGATTTTGTATCATTAGGTATTCACATGTTTGTTGACAGGTGCTTTGCAATGCAATACAATGCTCATTCAAATGTGACAAATTAAACTCTGTTGTGCATTAGGCTATCTGCAAACAGTAACAACCCATTATCTGTTCTTTATTACTGAATTTAATCTAATTTTGCTTCCATGTTTAATTTCACCTATGCATTTGCATATATTTTGCATATAAAACTGTTTTGGTTTTCAGTTTAATGTTCCTTTCATATTTCACATCCCTGAACCTCTTTATCTTCCTTCAACGTGTTCCCAACAGTGTGTGATTCGTTTGGACATACAAGGGATAATGTTCAAACATTCTAAGAGTCAAAAGGTCTGCATGTGTTTGCCAGACAGAAAACGTAGGGAAATTATGCAATGGTAAACATCTTTTCCATGAAATAGAGCGAGAGATAAAGACTTTCAGCATCTTCGGTATGTTTTTGCCCTCAGGGTGAAGCTCTTTTTTCCACCTACCTGTCTAGGTGAAAAAGCAGTTTTGCAAGGTGGTATCATACTCGCTATCAGTTCTCGAAAATTATATGTCACTCCAACTTAACCTGATACATTTCTATAGAGGAGACTGCCAAGAAACTTGAGTACTCTGCTAGTGACAGTGTATTAAACGCTTCTCTTGTACTTGGAAGGTACTGCACTCCCTACATGGAAGACAAGCACTATACAGATGAGAGGTTGTTTCATCTTTCATTGTACCAGTGTCTGCAGATGTAGCTGAAGACTATTAATTGGGTAAAGTTGAAGACATGCTGTGCTTGCAAATGTTCAGAATTAGCAGGATATGTGTTGTAATTTTACCAAAAGTAACTTTCCTAAGATTACATGCACGAGGCATTTAGTTCACTTTTAGGGTACACTTTAACCTTAAGATTCACTCAATATGAACTGTCAGGAAATTGTTTTTTTCTTGTGCAGTACTGATATATGCACAATAAAGAAGTTCAAAGGTCTATAATGGACTGGAATAATTGAGGGTAATGCCACAAATAAGACTTTAACAATGTCTTCAAACAACCTGACCTTGTGGCTCTCTTAGTCCTAAAAGAGAATAAAATAATTATGGTTAAAATGAAGTTAGTTGTTTAAATGCTCCAAGTAGCCTCTTTTAAAGAGTAAACAGTCAAAACCTCTTCCAATTTCCATCTCTCTTGTGACCTTATTTTTTCTTTGTGTCTATGTTTTCCCCTTTCTTTCTTTCGCCTGTCTGTGTGTCTGAGCTCTCCAGACTTTGTGAGCTAACGGCCGATAAAGAAACATACTGGGTGGGCATTCTAATGCCACTGACCACAGACTTTGTCTATGTAGATGTTTCTGTGGTTGTCAGTGCAAGAAGCTTTATCTTTCAAGCGCAGGCATGTGTTTATGTCTAACACTGAAAGGTGCTGGGCAGCATTAAATGTTCAATTACCATTTAAATGTGCCTTACCCATAGTGTCATGCACAAAAAGAAACCAATTAGTCCAGGAGGATTCAAACTGCTTAGGTTTTGCCTTAACATTTCTGTAGGATAACACTGCATTCAATCCGGTTTTGGTTGAAGTGATTATTAAAGAAATTAGATTCTGGGGAGAAACACAGCAGGAAAAAAAATAAAATAAAGAATTTTTTAATGTTGTCTTGTTTATGGCATTGTTTCCTTTGTCCCTCTCAGTGTGATGTAAGATCTCTGTCAGATGCAGAATCCAATCTATTCAGCCATCACTACAATCCCAAAATCACTCCATCTGAATAAGATTGAAAAAGTGAGAAACGCCAGGTCTTATCCATTTTCAAGTTTTCTTCTAATGGCATAGTAATAACTTTCCTGCTATAAGTTATTACATTCTTTATTTTTTTGCTAAGACAAACACCCATTGAGATGAAAAAAGAAATGTTCTCCAATCATTTTTAGCATTGTGTTTTGTAAGCCGAAGGAGTAAAATGATTACTTTATTTCTGGAATAAAAAATAAAAAATAAAAAAAACAGAATCAAGTGCATGGATGACTACACCAACAACTCAGATGTCCCTGATGAGTACATGAAGAGCTTTGATTTAAAAGACAATTAGCATACAATACAAGTGCTGTGTTACTTATACATCCACATGCATCACTGGTGTGTTGATTTAATTATAAGCAAGCACAATCACAACATGGTCATCTACTTGTGCCCATGTAAATGACCATAATACCACATTACTGGTAATATGGTCATCATCACCAAAGATGACCATATTTTTGAGAAACTAAAACTTTATCTAGTACAGATTAAAGACAATGTTTGTAATTTGTGGTTGTAGCTCATAAAAGTGTAAACATTTCATCAAAACGGGTCCAAACAACTCAATATGTTCAATATGTTACATTGCATCTCAAATAAAGTGCACACTATAAACAACTTGACGGTAGTTCATGTACTTTAGTAGCAATGTAGTTTAGCAATTATCATTTCAAATGATTATAAACTAAATTGTGTCCCAATAATATAAAGGTTTAATTTCAGATTTTTTTTTTGCTCATTTCATTAGATAAGTGTATATATGTATAATATGATAATTAGACAAAAATACATTTTTAATCATATTGCTGCTTATGGAAATAATTCCACAGGGTGACTTTTTTAATTGTTATTTTTATCATATACAAATTTCTGATTTGGCATTTGCTGATTAATGGTAATTAACAATCAGTGTTATAAAGATAAAACAGAAATCCATGTACCTGCTTCTACAGCCTTCACAGTGATGTTGTGCCATCCTGCCGTCTCTCTGTCCAAAATCTTCCCTAACGTAATGGCACCAGACTCAGCGTCAATATGGAAGATCATGTCGTGGTCTGTTGTCGGATCAATGGAAAACCTGATGTAAAAAAATAAATAAATAAAGACATACAATAAAATACAGAGATTTAAAAGAAACTGTGCATCACATTTCTCATATTATGTTTTAAGTTTCTGTTATTTACTTATTTTTTTGGATTTCCTAAAAGTTTTAAAATAAAAGTGATATAGTGCTTAAAATAAATAAGCAATTAGTTGCTCAAATCCATTAGGCTTAGACCTGCTTTCTAAGCACTTTGAATTGCCTTGTTGCTGAAAAAGTGCTATATAAATAAAATTACCTTTCCTTACCTTATGGTTGTTCTACTCAGTTAAGTTAAATATAATGAATAGACAAACAATAAATCTTCTAAATATGCTTAATATTATATAATTTTGTTTCAACAAAACTATATTAAAGAATCAAAAATATAAGGCTGTACTTAAAAATCAATAATCCAGCTAAAATGTTGGTCAAAATGGAGAAAATTGGCTAATGCAGTGTTAGTTGCAGAATTAATAAGATCCATGAGGCCATATAGTCACACTATCTGAGGGAGGCGCAAAATATAAAAGTTTCATTGTGCACTCAAGCCAAACCATAAATGGATGTTTCCTTCCATGGGGTACTGGCTGCTCTCAGAAGAGTGGTGAGTAAACAAAAAAATGCTGAAAGGTTGCTTTGTTCTTAGTTCTTCTCTCCAACAGCACACAGACACACGCGCACACACGCGCACACACACACACACACACACACACACACACACACACACACCTACACGCAGACTGACAAAGATGTGCCCATGTAGATGGCTTTCTTGGGCCCCCATAAAGTAAAAATAAAGAAATACAAGCTCTATCAGTTCTTATGGCTTCTGTCAGCCAGAATTCTTATGGTTTCATTAAAACAGAAGCTAGGTGATGTAGACATGAAAAAAAAATGTAATCGTAAGGCAGCGCGAGATAAAAACACTGGACTTTGAGTCTTGAATAGATCATAAAACAAGATGTGTTAACAGAACAATTTATGTTTGTGTATAAATTGTACTCATAAAGGTAAATTTATGAAAACAGACTGAAAATTTTTGCTTTGCTCTCATAATGTAGCTAATGAAAAATAATGTGGTGACACATTCTGACACAGCAAACACTGGAATGTACTTGTAAGGCTAAATGCACTGAAATATCAAAATATCTAAAATATTTCATCTTAATCATTCCACCTTCAACTTTGCTTCATCCATAAAGATGTTAACTGAAGGCACAAGCTCCAAACCTTAAAACTATCAGGTTACACTGAGAGGTTTAATAATGCCCTTTTTTTTCTTTGTTTTGTTTTTCTATATGGGAGCTGGAGCACAAACATGCAGAAAAGCTGCAAATCTGAACTTCTTTCTTCGACCATATGAAAGAACAACACAGAAGAATTTAACAGGATTCAAGATTTGTCAGCTAATATGCTAAAGACAAACATCATGGTGGGTAATTCCATGATAAAGTTCACGTGAAATACAACAAATTGTAGTAACAGTCATAGGCATGAAAGGAGGGGATGTTATGTAAAAATTACATTTTTGAGCTCCGTGTCATGTTGTGCTATTCCTTCTACAAAAACATATCTTTTATGCATGTTTGAGAAATCCTTGATTCTCCGGGGGCACCCGTTCGCAGTGCATAAACATTTGCTCTCACAATGTGTTGCATATTTCCACAAAATTCCTCCTTGGAGTTGGAGTCTCCAGCTGAGCTTCTCCTCCCCTGTGCCTTCCCCACTGGAGATAGGTATAAGCTCATTATACAAACTACTCTCAGTTCCACACTTCTAATGACGCTTGTCTTTACAATGTAATTCTACACATAGAACACAGTTGAAGCCAGAAGCGTACCCCGAATAAAAGAGTAAATTCACTGACTCCGCCCCCAGAATCAGAGGTTCCCACCGAAGCGAAGTGACGCGACAGAAGCCAAGTCATTGCAGAACAATTTACTTTCCACATGCCTGAGTTATTTACCACGCTTGGTAAGTAATTTTTTCTGAGATGGTTTATATAACTATTATTTTGAGTTGAGACCAATCTGTATGACACCGCATTGTTTGGTGATAGCATACTTGGCTTAGCACACCGAATGCTTGTTTAATGCATCTACATGGACACTCTGCTAAAACATACAGTAGCTATGTTTACAAAGGACTATTTCCAGATTTACAATAAACAATATTACAAGCAAGAAAATGCCTGTCTGACCTATGTCACAAAAATGCATCTTCCCACAATAAGTTTAACTGCTGCATCCTTCATGGAGAAAGCAATCAAGTGTGTTGTGACTTTTACTCAGTAAAATGGGTTGCACCTACATTCGGAGAACACCAGTGTATATATATCATGATGTAAGGCAAGTGCAAACTATTTATTTTAACTGTGCAGTAAAAGTGCTACTATATTTTAAAGTGACTAGTTTTTCACAATGTTTCTTCTTGGAAAAAGACTGAGGTCTAGTTATGTGTCTGTATATCAAAGCAAAAGGGATGAGAGTTCTTACCAGAAGAACAGGCTGGGCTGAATTGCTACCCTGCTTAGAACTAACAATATGTTTCTATCTACAATAGTAATTATTTGCTATTTTCTACAACTACAAAATTGTATAACGGTGTTTTTGTTGAAGAAAGCCCTATCGAGCTATTTCAAACAATAACCAATAAAACACTGTGTTCTGAATGCATTATTGTTTTGAATATAAACGTGATGGCCACCTAATCCCAAAGAGCAGGTTCTGTAACTTGCAAACCTCTAGTGATTTAATTTATAGTTTGCTGTTTTTTTTTTTTTGTTTTTCTTCCAACACATGAGCTTACAGGTGTTCTCATATTATCCCGAAACGTTCAGCCAGAGCTATTTTAACCGTACCATCGTGTGGTGCTCTATTACACATGGAACATTGGCTGTCATGCATTTTTAATCAAGGTGATGCTTAGGGACCTGTGTGTTGGTTTATGTTGTATTAATAAGACTGGTAAAGCTTTATCTACAGCCTCTCCTCACATTGCAATTACAGTTCAAAGGACATAGAAACCAAAGATCTGGATACCGATGTACTTTTCAACAACCAAAACGTTGCCTGTATTTTCACTTTATTATAATGAGAAATTAAAAATTAGGTTTGTTTTTTTCAGAGATCAGGTATATTTATATTCATAATAATTTCATCCAGTAAATTACATTTCTTTAAATGGAACCTATAACATTTTTAACAGACAGAAAACTTCGGTCCTATTTATGTGCGTCAGCTAAGCACAGCTGATTTTTTATTTTTATAACAACAGAGGTGTACAAAATAAATTATTTTACAAGGCTGTTTAGAGAATGAAGTGTGTGAAATTGGGTGTTGGGGTTTTGAAAAGAAACCCCAACAGTTACTGTTTGTACATTTTTTATTTTTATTTTTTAAGGTCAGAGTTGAAAATACAACAAGAACACCACTTAAATTAGAATTCTGGGAAAGTAAGTGGTTTTCCAGCAGCCTCAGTTTTGCTACACAATATGGCCGCAGCAAGTAGTAGGTATAAACTATTTGCTGGCACTTAAGGTATTAAAGAAGCATAATTATGTTTATTCCAGGCAAATAATGTCATTTTATGGCACAATCAAGTAACTAATATGAGTAACTTGCTGATACTGTTACTGTTAATTGTTATAAAAATGCTGTATATATCAAACGTATCGTAAAGCAATGTAGCGCCTTTAAAGTGGGCCTCTCTCTCTCTCTCTCTCTCTCTTTAAGAAGCTCCTGCTCTTTCAGACTCTCCGCTTTCAGTGCGTCATCACAACATTCCTCTATCAAGCATTTAACAACATTTTAACCAATGTTTCACTGAGAATTAGTTCCTCTGATGAGCTCTGCAGATGCAAAGTTCCAACTGGTATTTGCTAATTTCTGCTACCGCTAGTTTGAAGGAGCTGAGTAGAGGAGTCATAAAGGAGGCCTGCTGTGTAGTGCAGAAGCTCTGCTTGGAGACTGCAGCTCCAGGGAGGAGCTTCGTCAAAATGGCTGCGCTCGGTTACACCACTCGTTTTCTGCACTCAGGATTGCTACTCGGGAGATTAAAAGATTTTTTAAACATGCATTAAATAATCATAGGAACTATAACAATTTGACTCGATGTGAAGCTCAAAAAAGTCAATTTTACATAAAACCTTCCCTGTAAACCAGTTAAGCACACTGTACTATACAACACAAATTCCCAAACCTGTTTTCATTAGTATTTGAAAACACAAAATTGAGAGAAATACATCACAATCAGCTTGTTTCAACAATTATAGATAGAACCATAACAAATATGAAATCCCATCAGTTTTACAACTTGGAACTTGAACACACTCAGCTTATGTGTAGCATAATTCCTGTATCTGTACTGTAACTTCTGAGGCAAATTTAACAAAATTCTATTCTACCCTTTAACGTGACACCTCTCCCTGACCTATGACCTTAGGAATATAATCAAAATCAGCCCCAAAGAATGAATGTGTGCTCAGATATGTGCATGAAAAAAGTGTACTTTAATTTATTAGAGGAAATATCCAGTGTTCAGAACTAAATCAATAAAACACAAGTGAACTGTGAAAAAAGTCTAAAACACTTCTGTACATTACTCAGTCCTTTATGTATTAAATGTAGGGAGAATTCATCAAGCTAGGGGGGGAATTATTTCTTTCATACCTCACAGGTTTGTTAATCACATCTGGATCCCTGGCTGTGACAATGCCAACGAGAGATCCAACTTTAGCATCTTCCTGGACTTCCATGACAGCTCCTTCCGCTGGTAGAAAGATGGGCGGCTCATCAACATCCGACACAGTGACCTTCACGATTGTCTGATCTCGGAAAGAGCCCAGGTCAACAAAGCGAGAGTCAACGTGTTTATTTACTGCCTCCACAATAACACTGTGGATCCTCTTGCTCTCGAAGTCCAGCGGCTGACAAAAAAAAACAAAAAAAAAACAAAACAAAAAATATATACATATACATGTCCACCAAATCAAAATATTCAGCAGTCACTGGGTGAGAGGTAGAGTAAATCCTGAACAGGTCAACAAAGATAACCAGGAACAAAACAGCCATGCACATGCCAAAAGACAATTTCAAGAGACCGTTTGACCTAACAGTCATGTTTTTGGACTTTGAGAGGAAGCTGGACTTCTCTGAGAGTACCCATGTATGCAGAGGAAGAACATAAACATGATGAAGTCATGGAAAGTTAATATACCTGATCCTGATGCAGAAAAATAAAAGTGAATTAAACCATATTGTTCTAAAATTAAATGCAATATGCTGATTGGGATCACAGACCTACTTCAAAGATATCATAGGTATAGATGTTTCACAAAATCGCCAATATTACCTGGACCCACATTACCAGTGTTTTCAAAAACTTCTTCCCACATGACAGCACAATTATTCAAGTTAAAAAATAAATAAATAAATAAATAAATAAATAAATAAATAAATAAACTTTACAATTACCTTAAATGTTAAATAATAATAAATAAAATATGTGAAAACTTTTGCTATTGCACACATGATCATTTATTTGAAGGCCTTTACACATATTCACCAGGGAAGACATTCAATATGGCAGCACTGTAATTTTTATACAGGAATGAGCATAGATTAAAACACTGCTGGTGGCACTGTGCCAGTAGTGTGGGGGGAAAAGAAAACAGTTTTTACCCCTGTTAAGGTATTTGACCATTGCTTACAGCTCATTTTTTGCCTTTAGGTAATACTCACGGCAACATATCTAATCTAGTTCAAAGTTAATGGTATAATAGCAAAAAAACCCTGAAGTAAGCATATTATACCTATTATAACTGATACTGCTCCGTAATGTATTGAACACAGTCTGGGCTTTTCTCCTGATTCACTGGAACATGCAGTTTCCCATTATCCTTTCTAGAGATAATCACTTTCAGACTAATTCAATAATATCAGTAAGTTGCTTTTCTTTTATTCATGTGAAGACAATGTGTATTTTGTGTATATTATTAATGACATTAGTATAGACACAGGATTTAAAAGCAACCTGGTGTCCTCTCCCAGTGCAAAACCGTTCTTGGAAATAATGAATAATACGACATTACAAAAAATCATCCTATATGGTATTGTTAGCAGAAACTACAATAGGCAAAAATATCACTAGAATGTGAATGAAATCATGTTCCTATGTAATATAGTCTCTAAATAAGACATTTTACAACTAATAGGAATTTTCTCAATAATTTTACTAACACATGAAAAATACCTACATCATGTTCCTTTCATTTAAAATAAAACCAGCAGTAAACAGAAACACTGCAGCAGAACTGCCTTAATTCAGATGTACCTTTTTGATGGAGACAACAGCTTCCTGTGTTTCAACATCTGTAGTGACCTTGAAGAGATCTCCTTCGTCAATGATCAGATAGCTCATATCTGTGTTCTCCCCCATGTCTGCATCAGTAGCAATGACGCGTCCAACCGGTGTCCCCACAGCTGCCCCTTCTGACACCGAAAACTGGTACATCTCTGGTAGATGGAGGAGGTGGCCGGAGGGAGAAAGTATAGACATTTCAAACAAGGGTCGTATTGATGGTGTTATATAAAACACCACAAAGAAGAATGAAGGAGCAAATGTTACGCAGAAATGAAGAGGAAAGCACCAATATTAGAAGAGTTTGATAGCCATAGGCAGGCTATTAGAGTAGTTGGTGGAGGGAGTAAATAGCTTTAATAAATAACAAAAATGACTGAGAAAAGAAAGAAAATAGGATCATACCAATGACATGTTAAGACATACAAATTATAGTTAATACCATCCACCTTAAAGCTTTATTTAGCTTAGGAATTTTTTTTTACCGGTCCAGTCCTATATATTTTCCATTTGGTATTATAAAATAATTGCTTCAGAATGTGCTTTTATATTTTACCAGACTAAACCCAATAATTCTGCTAAAACGTCAGGAGTGTGCAATAAAAATGTATAATTTCTTCCACTGAACATTATGAACGAGATAAACAGCAGGAAGATGAAATATGATTGTTACAGGAACAGAAAACATCTGAGATCTTACATACATCGTATGTCATCCTTTTGTGTAACTGATATATAGAACTGTATTCCAGATTCTGCTTCCCAACATCCAGCAGTGGAGGCACTATACGTCTGCAGGGCTATCACTCTGACTGAGTAAATATGATTTACTGAGATGAAAAAGTGATTCATACACAAATATGAAAAGGTGTGTGAATGCATATCACTCACTGTCAAATAGACTGCTTGCACACTGGCTTAATCAAATGTAATACTGTTTATACTGTTAAAGTGCTAGTTTATCTAAAAGAAAATTGACTGCAAAATAAATTAAATAATATCCAGAAAGAAAAGTACAATGTTTTGGTAAATGCATTTTTGTTTCTTTAAGGATGAGACACATACAGTATTAGAAAACTGCATTACTTCTGCAAATGTACACATCTATAAAAACATGATGTCTATTCCTATACACATCATATCACACAATCATGTGTATGAAATAGTATTTTTTATAATGAATAGTATAAAAATATGATTTACCAATAAACTCTTTGATTCTTCATGAACAATATGGAATGACAACATTTTGAGAGCACATTCAGATAATGCCACTTAATTTCTATCAGTATTGTAGGTGATCACAAAGTACAGTAGTTTTTAGGTATGAAGTAGACAGAAAATGATAAGTGGTTTTCAACTGTGTTTAAAAATAAAGCCTCAATCCAGTACTTACTTCAGTCTATTAGTAGGACAATTATTAGTTGTGCTCTCTTCATACAAGTAAGCCCTAAATTATTCACTGTTGATTTTTGGAAAAGGTATGAATGATAAATGTAAATACTTTAGTACATTGTTTGATTATCTTTTCTCTTTCTTGTCCTACAAGGGAAAAAAAATCCATGTCTCTGCCAGAATTATGAATAATTATGAATAATTTTGGACTTAACTGTGTGAGAAAGAAGAAAAATTAAAATTAAAACTACAAATAAAAAAAGAGTAGGAGTACTAAGGGTGCCAAAAGCCATGTAGTAGACATAGCAAACATGCGAAAGAACACAGTCTGGTCAGATGAGACTGAAATTAAACTTTTGGCCAACATGAGGAAATCTATGTGTTGAGAAAAACTAACATTGCTCTTCATCCTGAACACTCACAACCAAATACCAATCAGATTTGGGAGTGGTTTCACAAAATAGGAAATAGTTCAAGGGGTATTTTGCAAGGTCTTGTACATGACATGTTTTTAAAAAATATAGATAAATAAGCTTGGTGCCGATCAGTTCTCCACCATTGATATGACACCTTTTCGTGGGACTGAAATGGCCCATACATTTAATTTAAGCGATTTTCCCCGGCCCCTCATGAAACTACCTATTGGTGTCAATGGCCTGCAGGTTTGCACATTATTTGTCTTTTTATTATGCTCTCATTTCTCTTTCCAGAGAAAAGTCAGTCAGCTATTTCCAACTGCTTTCTTTTCTCCTCCTACACGACCATCTCTTTTAAAGTCTAAAGTAAGCGAATGTGCGGGAAACACTCACTCTGTGGAAAGCGTGGTGGGTTGTCATTAACGTCTGTGATCACTATGGTCACCGTGGTGGAGCCGGAGAGACCACCCATTTGTCCTGCCATGTCTGTTGCCTTGACGACCAACTCATAACGATCCTGTGTCTCGCGGTCCAAATCTGCCACTGCTGTCATGATTATTCCTAATGATTGAGAGAGATTGAAAGCAAAAGCCAGAGGGATAAGTTGAACAGTTAGTCAGTGAGGCCAGGAAAGGTTACATTAGTTGTTAGCTTAAGCAGTAACATGTTATAGAGTTTGTTTGTTTTTTTTGGGGGGGGTGTCAGTCTGAGTATCCATTTCTACTCAGTTGTGTATTAAAAGATGTAAATATCAGGCCCAAAACACTAACACTTCAAACTAAGAAGTTTCTAAGGGCATGAAATGAAGTTTCCAAGAAATTAAGGTTTGTGTATCTGTAGAATCAAATTTGATTTGTAATTGAGGTTTGTATGCTTGTTGAAAAGCATGTGTCTGTCTCTAACAAAAATGTATTTGTGATTCAGTTTTATAGTGTTTGTAAGCCTCTGATAGCAGATACAAAGTTACTGTATGTCGGAAGACAAACTGCTTAAAGTAATGGGTTTCCAAAAATCCTTAATATTTTAAGTATATATGTAGATGTACTAATCATAATATAAATCTCAAGAGGGAATTTATAGTATGTAGTATAGCTTCTCAAGTATAGACCTTTAGAGTTGCTTGGGTGTTTTAACAGAGTTATATGCTGGGTCACCTTCTCAGGGGCACCACCAGGAATCCAATGACAAAAAAACATAAATTGGGGCCCCTCTGCTGTTACAATTTCTTGAGTCTATTTGACCCATGAAAGGCATCAAATTTTAAAGTATATATCTAACCCTGGAAATTGATTAACAACTCTTCGCATCCTGCTTTTTGTATAACACTAATTTAAAATTTGAATGTGGAATCTGATTAAAAAAGCTGATGTTCTAAATGTACTTTTATTTTTAAGTAGGTATGTGAGGAATTTGTTTCTTTGATTTTTAAGGGGCGTCTTTTTAGTTTGATAAAGAAGTATTAATGAATGTGTTACTTGTGAAAAAAAAAACAAACAAACTACATTGTTCATAAATTGGCTTATAAATATAACGTTTGGAAATGCAGGACATGTAATGTAGTTATGTTGTTGTTTTGAGCCTAGATTTGGCAGAGAGTTTTCTTCTGGCTGTGTGATCTTAAGTGAGGTGTGAAAATGGTTTTGTGCTTTTGCACTCACTCGGTGCAAAGACTTGCTGAAGAATATATTTATGTGGAGCCTACTCATGTATATTTGTTTTACTGAATGTTTTTTATTATTATTTTTAAAAACAAAATAATCCTGACTGAGCCACCAGTCTCAGCTGCTTCTGTTCATCTGCTCCTTGTCAATGCATAACAATGCAGTGTCTCTGTCAAAATTAAGAACTAAATGAGACCTGCTTCATACAGAAAAAGATTCTATTTCTCAGGAAATTTATTTCATTATGTTACAGCTCTTAATTAACCTTGATCAAAAATATTGGCATAATTTTGGGATAATGGGATGCACAACAGAAAAATCAAGAACAAGTTCCCAGAGCAGAAATTTCTGAGAAAATCATCCGTTTTCTCAGAAATGTGATTATTAGAAAATAAAAAGTCATGAAGAAACCATTGTAGGTTCAGGGGTCTTTAAAATGTTAACTTTTTTTTACAGTTTTGCAGGCTTGGGGAAACCCACATACTATCTTTTATTGGCTAGTCACAAGCTTTTGCTATTAATGTCGGCCAATAAACTGATGATTTGATATCTAATCAAAATCGCCAGCACAACATTGGAAGCTAAGAGAAGAAAAGAGAATTTTCCAGTTGGTATACTGTTGTGCAGCTGTAAACTTTCTCCAGAGTTTATGTACAACGGATTCTTTAACAGAAAGAGAGTAGCAGATAACAGGAACACTTAGATGACTTCTGCAAGAAAACTTTTTCAGTTTTTCATGGGGTGACTTTCAGAACAATTAGTATACATAGCAAAAATTTAAAATGTATGTGATGGATTTGAAAGGCCTTGTTGTCCATCGCACAGTTAAGTCTGTTCCACTGCACTCTACATGTAACTTGTCACATGAAGCGTGAAATTCTGCATGACACTACCGGCACACAGATCAGGGTTTGCCTGGCCCTGCACTGTGTCGCTGCGGCTGGGTTGAGCACGCTGTGACAGTGACCGGGCGGGTCTTGTCTCAGACAGCATTCGGATGTGGGCAAAATCCATGTACCAGTCACCAGATCCACATCACACTCAGAGGAGATTACTGCACATGCACCAGATCTGCACTATGCTGGGATCATGACCCCTCCTGACACCTGCATTAAATGTCTTTTGACTCTGATCCGGTTCAGGTCTGGGTCAATTCAGTCAAATAATGAAATAAGAATTATTTATCTGTGCCACATTTGGGCCAAATGCAATATATTTATATCACCTGTGGACTTGGCGTGGAACTGTAATTCAGATTAGGCATAATTTAATTACACTGAAGCTCAGGGTTCACAAATGACCCCATGACAATAGTTCACAAGACAGAAGCTCATAGTCTTATTGAAAAAAGGGATAAAAGCTTAAAACTAATAAAAGCACATATTTCAAACCATATACGCCAGTCAAAAGAAAAGAAAAGGTGTCTACACATATTCCCAATCACATCTGTTGATAGTCAATACTGTGGTGTAGGACTATAACAAAGTAATGTGAATGAACAGCATTACTTAACATCCCTGGGTATCTCATCAGGTAATAGGAACAAACTTTGCATGCCAACATTTAAATGGCAATATCTTCTTCAGTTGATTTAGTTCTTTATGTTTGACATCTTTAGAAAGCTTAGAATCCACAGTTTCATAATCTGTAAATAACTTGTTCCTGGTTTTGTCATGGTCAGTCACTAGTGCTGAAGCAGCTCAGTTATTCTGCAGACGAGCTGAACGGGAGAGGCCTTGTCACATTTGGCGCTCTGCCCATAAACCATTTTATGGCTTAGTTGTAATAAAATGAATAATATATATGGATAGAATAAGAGCATGGCAATTCCATCCTGAACAGCATTACAACTCTTCTGTGGTGGTAAGAGCACACTCATGCCTAACAAGTTAATATCCAGAAAGCATGTAAGGAATATAGTGTACTTTTTTAATACTGGGGAAGCATTTGAGACCAGCCTCTGAAGTGATGTGATGGTTAGAACTGGTTCCTTAAAAGGTTGGGTCTCTGCTGGAGCATTTCTATGAGGAGTTTGAATGTTCTCCTTGTGCATGCGTGGGTTTTCTCAGGATACTTCTCCTCCTACGGTCCAAAATTATGCATGTTAATTTAAGATTTTAAAATGACCTTTGGTGTGAGTTTCTGTGAACAGTTGATGACATCTATGTGTGTCTGTCCTGTAGTCAACTAACACTATCTCCTTGTTGTAGTCCAACCCTTCTCCACTGACAGGACAGCACAGATTTGCATGCAGAAAAGATAAGTGAGGGTGAGCAGAGTTTTCGATGGGAGTCTAAGGCTGAGCATTTTTTTATTTGTCGGGGTGGAAAAAAATACACTTTGCCATGCAACTAGGTGATGCCAGCCACCTTTAGTGCTGGGTCATGTTTCTACTACTACATGCAGTAGTATGACTTAGAAGAAACAAATCATGTTTCTTTTTTTTCTTTTTTTTTCAATTGTCATTTTCATCGGGGAAACTGAGAGTCTAATTCCATGTTCTTACAGCTGTTCTGAAGTTGTGGCTTTTACAGCCAATATAAAAAATGAAAAGAGGCAGTTTTAAAACTGAGATGTCAGCTTCCCTTTTATGGCTGTCACAGTACCATTACTTTGGCCTCTGTGCATAGAAACTGATGATCCATACATAGTGTATTGCTGCATTCACATTTTCATAGGCAGTGCCATTTTGCTTTGATGTTGCAGCAGACAAATGTGGCGTAGACAAAACTGAGATAACTCATTTACCTCCAAAAAAAAAAATTGAATATAAACAGAGCATCTTTTTTTTTTTACCTTTTTATGTGGTTTCTTGTCTGTCAGTGTGTTGAAAAAATGGAAGATTCATGCAGCAATACTTTCCTTGTATGAATATTGACCTTCATTTTGCCCATTATCCTGTCTTGCTTAATAGCAAGCAACTTTTTAGTCATGTCTGTGTAAATGATGCAATGAAGTGGAATGGTAGTTGTGAACAGGGAAGTGGAACAAACCATCCAGTCTTCCAGCTTATCCCACCAAGGTAGAGTCATTTATCATCCAGGCACCCAGGTGGACCAAATCAAAGTAGTGGACACCAAAAAAGGAATCATTAAGACTTCAGAGCTTTCCCCTCGGGAGGGCATTCTGAAGCAGCACCATGCAAAGTTCCAACTGCAAGTCTGTATAGGTCATGTTATAATGATCTGTAAGTTCCAGGTCTCAAGGGAAATGACAAATTTTCCATATGTAGACATGATGAAATGTTTCATCAACTGAAAATAAATGCAGAAATATAGTCAGTAATACAGAATAGTAGACTTTGATGTAATCTTAATGTTTACTTAAACTGATCAGCTTAAATCATTTTGTTAAGGTTTTATGTATGTCTTTATTTCCAAGCTACAAGAGGGGTCTGTGCAATGGTCATATACTTGTGTATTTCTTTGGAGTTTTGTAAGTTCACTTTTTGAATCTGTGTTTATTTTATACTTTTGTACACTTATTTCTGATATTCTATTGTCTGTGTCATTCACTTGCATTTTATTATTCTGAGTATGCTGCCATAGCAAGTGCATTTCTCACTGTGGGGATCAATACAGTCCAAGTCTACTATAGTATCTCAAACATTCTACTTAAATAATTCATTTCTAAAGTTCAAATGAAATTTAGATTCATAAAAAAATAGCTTTGGACTTCCAAGGTGTATTTAATGGATCATTATTTGAAGATAAAGTTTGTAGGAGATAAAGTTGAAAACTGGGGAGTAAAGCACTCCAGCAACTTTCAAGTCTAGAATGCCTGGAACCGTGACAGAGGTAAACTTTCAGAGTTGGAGGTTTTTCCATACATCTACAACTGGGGACAGACAAATAATGTGTTAGTTTTATGCCAGCTGAAATGTGGCACACACTTTCAAAATAACTCTTTGTTTGTCTTTTCAATAAAGTGATTTTTTATTTTTTTCAACAAAACTTTTGGGGATTGTCAATATGTTCATTGTGTAAATTTGAGATTAGTCAGGGGGTTTTGTCAGTGAGTTTACCCTTAGAACTCTCCCATGTATGCCATTTTTTACATTTTTTTTTGCTCATTATTGAAGCATGAATACTGACCTCAAATATGGAAAGTGAGGCCATAGCTGCTTTAGATGTTCGTGGTTCTTTTCTAACTTCCTGAATAAGTCATTGGAGTGCCCTCGATGTAACTTTGGAAGGCTGATGACTCCAGGGAAGCTTTCAAGGCTCTTCCTGTTTGTTGGAGTCTCAAAGCCTTAAAATGGCTTTGTAACCCTTTCCGGGCTGGTAGATATCAATGACTTTGTTTCTGACCTTTTCTTAAACATGTTTTCTTTTATACAAGTCAAGATTATCTTGTTTATTATATTTAAGCCAATTTGACGTTGGCTAACAGGTTCAATTTAAGCACTGTCCTGAACCCACTAGTCTAGCAGTAAAACAGGCCCTGGTGTGGGTAGATAAACTGAACCAAATAAATTTTAATAATGACAGTTAATTTGTGACTTAACAACAGCCAGGCTTTTTTGGGGTAGCTATTTTCTTCCAATACATCGTATTATTTGAAAACAGATATTTTCAATAAACACAGATTATTGTTGTTTGAGCTTAAAATTGGTTTGGTGACCTAAAACATTAAAGACAAAAAGCAAAAACAGATGAATTTCATACAGATGCAAATAATTTTCCACTCCATATCTAACAACTGACACATTTATGGTGTTACGTTTTACAGAAATTACATGGCATAATATTGCTAGTCACTGGAATGGACCTTCTTGGCAAGAATTGTAAAGCAATGCATAACCAGTTGTTCTTATGGTTTAGGCTATGATCTTGAACATTTTGGTCTGTGAAAATTAAGCTGATAATTAAGCACCCAGCACAGGAAAAAAATGAATAATAAAAAGCAGCTTTTAGAGTTTCTTCTTACCAGTATGTCTATCAACAGTGAAGAACTTTTCTCCATCCAGTACACTGTAAACCACTCTTGCACTGCTGCCGTATGTAGGGTCGTCAGCGTCTGAAGCAGTAACCTTCATGACAGATGTTTCTGTAGAAGACAGACAGCATAATGTAAAAATAAAAACGGCAATGGAGGCTCCAGAGCCGGAAACCCACTAGGGACTAGTCCTGGAATCATAAATCAGTGCAGGCTAGAGTCAAACTTGTTTTAGATTTGTCTTTGTGAGGACAAATGGAGGCTTGAGAACTTTTAAACACACTGGTGAAGTAGAGCTGTTCAGCATAGACAGCTATGGTTTAGGCTTAGTTTCATTTAAACCTGGTGTTTACAAATGGGGTCCAACCGACCCCACACCCATGAAACTTGTATCATTTGCCACAGTCCTCCATGTTTGCCTCAGTCCTCGCACGCACAAGGGTTATGTCAGTGTTTGGTGGAACATTTATGGTTAAGCAAACGTTGAGACCTAAAAGGTGATCTCTTAACATAAATAAAAAGTCATGTGTTTAATTTTGTACAAATACCAGCATTTGCATTCATACATATTTCATACTTTCGACATCAATATATTTGTGGCTTATCCAACCTTTCTGCACATAATTTCTGCACATAATTTCCCTTACAAGTATTTTGAAGTTTCAAATTACCTTTTCACAATGCATATAAGCCACAACATTACTAAGATTTTTTGTTTTCTTTTCATCTGCACAGACAGTCTCACAGAGGACAGCAAACATGGAGTTTTCTGTCAACATCTTCAAAGACTCTCACAAGCTACACAGATCTGGATCAAACAACATCTGATTACCAGCACTTAGGCAAAAAAAGCAGAATTTTTTGTACACGACATCAGGGTGTGTGGCGTAGTTCCCATTATTTTACACTCCATGCGATATTTTTGTCTCCAGTGAGCATGCACAAGCCTCTGGCAACAGATACGCGGGCACATCGTCCCATTTAGTCACACATTTTAGTTAAATCTCAGCCCAGAGCTTTGTAAACTTTAAGTTCCTAATTAGAATGGTAAGAAATTACTGCATATTTGTTTCCCATCTGAGCACATTTTTGTTTTCCCTCTAAATATATTTGTAAAAGAAAAATGAAGGTAAAAAGAGGTAAAAAAAGGAAGATGTTTAGAGACGTCACAGGTCTTAAAGGACACAGAGTCCGTCTCTGTCTCCAATCATCTGGCCAATTCTATGGGTAATTACTGGCAGCTGGTGTTGTCCAATAAAGGTCACCATTGTAGCCCGTCTTAGAGCCCTGTCATGCTACTGTCCAGCTACATAATGACCATATGCTAATGATGCTAATTAGCAGGAAGTGTCAGAGCACTGTTTGTTTCCTGTCATTGAATGGAGTTCCTAAGGGGAATAGGGAGAAGGGGCACTGGATTACCATTAAGGTCAAGCAAGCCATTAAATCACATGCCTTGGATTACCACTCCAAGGTGCCATCTGAACCACCTTTTTGTACCCTACTGTATGTAAGCCTGTATTGCCAAATGCATTGTGAAATCTTCAGTAAAATGTGGATTCACTTGCAGAATTAATTTAAAATATTACTCATAAATATGCTGGAAAGAGGTTTTAATTTGCATTGGAACCATGAATTATATATATAAAAAAAATAATAATAATGCAGCATTCCAGTTGAGAGATTAGGGAGGTATCGTACTTTAATGGAAATATGAGACTGTAAAAGGTAAGGTATTTTCAATTCTAGCAAAAGCCATAAATGTATCTCTTATTTACTCTGCTGATTATTCTGCCCATGCTGCTTTGGGTCTAACAAAGCCATTTTATCCATGGGATTACTTGCTTATCTTAATTTTCCCAGGTAACACTCAGTTAGACATCGAGCTGTTTCTGGATACTGCTGGCAGCAGCGTCAGATGGTATGAAAGAACTATACAAATGTAAATGTTTCTTTGATGTGTTTATATTAACTGGAGAAAGAAATGAGTTTGGCTCTTGGATTCTTATTTACTTTTAGGGTTCAAGAAAATTTTATGCAGGGAAAGTCATTACTTAGAGAATCTGCTGGCAGCACTAATGGAATTTTAAGTGTTTATGAACTTGTATGAACTAATTAAAAAATTATTTTATATATATATATATTTTTTTTTTTTTTTATTATTATTATTATTTATTTACATATGGTGACTATGCATACAGAAGCGAAATATATCTATTCTTGGGTTCACTATTTAAATGTAGGCTTTTCTCACAGCAGTAAGATAAATTATTTATCTGAGATAAAGCAATGTGTATTTAAATTATAATGATTAAAATAAACCACAAACAAAACAGGGATTTATTTTTTCGAGATGAATACACACATGTTTTGTTTGATGTTTTTTTTTTTTTTTTTCTTTTTGGTTTCAGGTACGAAAAAGTAACAATAGTAACTGACTGTACATCATTGGAAATATGATGATGGATTTTTTTTACATTAAGGTCTTTGATTAGTAAACATGGATGGAAAACATACATGCAATCCATTTTTGATTTGCAACACCAATGTTAAGAGACAGACCAAATACCACTTGTAAGATTTCTTTATGAATTTAATATTGGATCAATATATCGTTGTCTGTTTTTCCAAACAAAATGGTCCTCTTAGTTGCCTACAAACCAAACCAAGGTATTGGCAACAATGCTGGTTTTCACTGACTTTCCCAAAGCGATTTTGGAGGAGAACAACAGATTGTATGTGCCTGACTCAATACATGTCCAATCACAAGAAGCTTGGTCAGTCAAATGTGTGTTAACCTAAGATTAAGGTATTTCTAAGTGAAACCTTGCATGTTTTCATTTTTTGACATTTCTGAGAAAATATTTTCCACTTAAAAAAAACATATGCATTGAATCCAGTGTTACTGTGAAGTGAAAGTTCAACGTGCAGCCTGCAAGTATTTTCATTATTTGTGAACATATCAGTCTTTTTCAAGGCCAACATACTCGTAGACCGCCATGCACCATTACACACACCATTCAATTTGAAAAAAAGAAACAAGATAGTTGTCCTAACATGTATGCTGGTCGACCTTTGGATGGTAGGAGGAAAGCACACAGAGAGCACAGTAGGTTCTACAGGCAAGACTCAGAGGGAACTCTTCCAGATCACAGATCTAACATCTGCAACACAGGAATAGCTAAACTTTGGGACCCTTTTTATAATCAGAAATTATTAAAATTCTGTCTAGTTACAGACAACAAAATATGCAATTTTGTAACAGGTAAGGACTATTAAGTAAACCAAAATGGTTTAGAAAAGTATCACACCATGATTTGCCTCAGCAGGGAGGACTAGACAGGGTTGCAATGGCTCTTTGCTGTGCAGCATTAATGAGGGTACAGCTTTGTTATTCATTAAATGCCTTAGCCTTAGTGGGACAGTAATTGGGGGAGAAATTCATCACTAATCTCAATCTCTATCCACATTCTTTGTTAATATTTCTATAATTGTATCATTTATTTCTGTAAAGTGCTTACACTTCCCAAGGGTGGGTGGGATTAACATAAATTTAAACACAGTAAATGAGCTAACAGTTTGCATAATTATTGCTTTTTACAGTTTTGAAACCTTTCTAATCAATCTTGTTACTGGCATTCAAACTTATTTCAACATAGTTATGACATTTCTTTGTAAGAATTTACAGCAGGGAAGCAGTAAATGTGTGTGTGAGTGTGGGATGGATTTGTTTTTTTTTGTTGTTGTTGTTGTTTTTATTTTATTTTTTTTCCCCAGATATATATTAATACTATATTTTATGAGTAATGTAAATAATATTCAAGTAAAAAAAAAAAAGCTAATCATATGAGGTGACAATACACAAGGAGGAGGGTTGATTCTGGGGTGTGGAGGATTCATTGGGGGATTAGTGACAATGGCTATATAGTCAGATTTATGCATGAGTTTGGTTTAATGGTATCAACACAGGCTGTCGGAATGGCTTCCCACACCATTTCAGCACTCTGGGAGAGATGGTTCAATTACTGCAAAGGGAGCAGGAGGAGTGAGCCACGTGTGAAACACTAGACTGACAGCTATTTAAGAGGCAGTCTCGTAAAAGAGATTTGTGCCTATCTCAGCTGGTGCGATACTGGTACAGGCTTCAATGGAGGGGTCTAACTACTGCAACACTGAGCCGCTCTCTTGCCTCGACCCACCTTAATCTGCAGGACTGAGTGCTCCCTCCCCACATTATGGATCATTTAGTAAAGCCATAAAAGCTGAGATGTTTTCACATGAAAAGTTATTCCTTTACTACTTCAAATCTGATTCATTTCTCTCTCATCCACATAAATGCCCCAGGAGAGGGATGGCAGAGGGAGTAAGGCAGAGAAAGATGGGTGAGAGTGAATGAGGTTTAAGGAGAAGAAAAATCTGTGATGTCATAACAGCCAGTGGCCTGCTTACATTGATCCTCTTTCAGTTCTCAACAAGGATTTAGGGATATTTTTCATCTCTGCTGAATGATATTGTAAAATCTAATCTTTGTTTGCTTCTGAACTTGTGTCTTTTAATAGATCAGATCATGGTTTCTCTTGCAAGACAGTGTTCTGAGCCAGTGTGGCACATCAGCTTTAATTTATTTTATTTTATTTTTTTTTTGCATTTTGTTATTATGGGTGTTTCTGTGGGGGACTAAATAATAAAAAAAGCATTACCCGTAAACACAAAATCAAAGGCACAAAAGCCACCATATAACGTTTTCCATTTATAACTTCTTAACTCACTCTGCATGTGTGTTTTATGTTGTTTATTACTAAATTTATTTTTGAAAAGTCCAGTATACTGTTTGTGCCAGTGCTTCTGTGCTATATCACAGTTCTATAAAAAATGTTTCAATCTTGTGTTTCATAATTGCAGATTTATCATGCTGCTGTCTTTTCTTTAAGGTTGGACAATTTTACATACTGAATCCCATATTACCACTTTGTTGCTTATCCTCTTCCCCAAAGATGTAAAAGCATGACCTTGCCTGCTAAGATCAGCCAAAATCAATTATGTCAGGCAGTGTGGTTGAGTGCATATTTGTGCATGTTGCTAGTCATATACATAAAGGTAGCTGGGAGGATTTATTGATTGTAACTTTCCTGCATTGCCGCAGTCCTTTCTCTTGTGGTACCAGTGTTTGGAAATACCTCCTCTATTGTTAGTATGACAAGGGTTTATTATTGTAACATTCGTTCTGTGGAACCAATCAAAGTCAGAGAAGCAAGAACAGTGATTATTACATAAACTCCCCTTTGGAATCTCTGCATTACATGAAGAGGGTTTGGGGCATCTCTTATCCTAATTATACTGCAGTGCAGGATAAAGGTCAGGAGATCAAGAGCATACAAAATAAAGCAAAGACTTACTTGGTCTGTCTTGTATTTTGTAATCTGAGTTTGCAAGAGTCTTAAACACTTAATGCTTACAAAGGCAATTTTTGAGTGTGGAGTCATATTTAAAAGAAATTTTTGTCAGTTGTAAATGTGGTCTATAAATTATGAGGGATCTCAAGCATATAGCCTTGCATACATTTCTTGATTAATCATGAAGTATTCATATATAAAAATACAAAATATATGTTGAGCAAATACATTTTGTGTGCATGTATGAATCCTAGTATTGTTCCTTTGAACATCCCCAATAAATATGGAATTATGATTTGAATGTGTGATTAGACATGTTGTGCACAGTTACAGAAACTCTTTGACATAGTTTGATAAATGAGCTTAAGAATATAAAATATTGAGTAACATTTGGAACAATTGTGATTTTCAGTAATTCATAGCAATTATCACAAAAACTGGAGACCTGTTAATGTATCTTGCCGGTCTTTGGACAATTTGACTTTTCAGTCAGTGTGACCTCAAGTTTAAGGCCAAGGCACAGATGTTATGTATATTTCTGCCACTCAATGGGTCTGAAGTCATTTATGATGGAACCCGCACCAACCACAGGATTATCCTGTGGACTTTTTTTACACCATGAGCTGTTCACTTAGATACATTCTTATCCAACTCCAATGGAGAAGGGGGGGGAAAAGAAAGACGTCTCAGAGACTAAATGGTTTCATACCCAAGAAAATGTGCTGTAGTACTTTATCAGTCAGCTCACATAAAAAAGAAAAAAAAAACAGATTGATGGATGTCTTAGTATGCAAGTTGTAACACAGTGTAATAGTGATTTTAAATTGGAAAAGGCCTGTCTTTATTACTTCAATATTAGCAGGCCGTGAGGAGCATATAAGCTTTTGCTTTAGGGTGCCACTGCCAATAATGTATCTGCACTATATGTGCCAGAACTAAAAACCCAATTATTTCACAGCCTAATGCGACTTTTGTAATGATCAGACCCACGGCATACAGTTTACTTTAATCACAGTTTTTTATTTTTTATTTTTATTTTGTTATCGTCTTATTTTAAAGCCTAGCTCAAAGCTGCATTAATATTTAACACTTACTAAAGATGGCAAACAAAAGGAGAGAAAAGGTAGATCAAATTTAATATTAATGAGAATGCCTTGAAAAGTACAAACCTTAGTTCAACATCTCATTAAGTGTGAACTACTCTGCATTTGCATCTATGCATCATATCAAAGATAAAGAAATGCACAAAATCTTCTTGCTATATGTTTAAAATATGTCATTCATTTAAAACAAAAAAAAATTGACAAATAAAATTTTGTTCAGGAGTCTCTCAATCAATTAAACTCACAGTGGTGATAAAAAAATAAAAAATAAAAAAACACTCTTTATTTCTGTTTTTCTTCGTTTTTAAGCAGAAGTCTCCAGGTTTTGGGTCAAAACTGAAACATGGGACCGTTCCTGTTTTTTTTTTTTGTTTTTTTTTTTGTTTTTCCACCTTTCCAAATAGAATTGCGTCTAGTTTGTCTATCTTAAGAAAGTAACCCAAGAGAATGATGCTGCCACGTTGTTCCTTTCATAATATGTTGCGTTGTTCTTGTGCTAAACCCAACTTTAAGCCAGGCTTACATGTTTTCTTTGGAAGAAATAGATTATATTGTTCAACCCTATTCTTTAGTGCAGACAAAAAGAGAGTACAGGAAACTATGACCTGCAGAACTCAACTAAACGAACTAAGAATTCCTGTTACTTCCATGTAACTTCTTTGTAGTCTTCTGACCAGTGTCAATCTTGTCTTCATCAGTCTTTAGTTTCAATTAGGTTTGTTTTCATATTCTTTTAAAATATGAATCGCTTCCTTTACTGTGATATGATATTGGCTGTGAATTTTTAATACACTTTTCTTTATGAATACATGGTGTACACTTTGATACTCATGAGCCCCTGTGACCCCTCCATAGTCTTAGCATGATGCTCAGGAGGAGCGCGGCAAATGTCACGGTCAGACAGTGAGGAAGTGGGGGTTGTCCCATCAGACCGTCATTTCCCAAACCCTCACAAAAATAAATATTTTGTAAAAGCACATGTGTGGAAAAGCACATGTACAGAATGTGTAGAAAAGGTACACAAAACCTTGGAGATGCTTGTCTTTTGGTGAAAACAGAATTTAGATTTTTGGAATCAAATTCACATTTAGCAGATGTTTCAATGTAGCTTCACTGAAGTAACTCGTAGCAATTTTCCATAAAAATATATTTTGCACATATGTTTTAAGGCATCATGATGCTGTTAAGTGGAGCAGTTTTGAATCTTTCTGCATAAGGGTAAGAACGTATATGTATATCAACTGCATATTGTTTACAGCAAATAGAAATCCTTCTAATACTAAAAGTTATGGAACTTTTTAATTTTGCATCTTGTCCTAGTGTGCGGCATTAAGTAGCCTTCATAATGCAGTTGGGTCCAAAGGGATAGCTCAGGGCTTTTTGCCAAAGATAGATTGGATCTTATTCATAATAGAAGAATGTGTGTTTAAATGGACAGACCTGTACTCTTACCATTATCTCATAAATGAAACTGAGGCAACATTAACTTTTAACATTGTGGATGATTTGCATTAATGATGGATCCATTATTTGAAATTAAATAAGAATTGAACAGACAGAGAAATAAAACCATTAAGTTGTAAGTAAGTAGTATCATTCAACATATTCAGTAATGGATATATTTTGATATTGTAATATGATTCATCTGTGATCTTTATGTATATATGTATATGTATATAACACAAATGTAAATGTAACAAAGTGGTAAAATGTTGAGTGAAAAGCGCCATTAGGAGTAAATTTAGATCACATATTTGACAAACAGTAGATTATTTAAAAGATCTCTGATACTCCTCCCATTGGGCCTTCATTCAGGTAGTAGTTACAATAATCCACTGAAGCATTGGACACTGCTTTTAACCTCATACTTTGTTGGATTCCACTAATTAATTGCAAACACTTATTTATCCTCCAGCAGTAATCAGCATCCTTTTTTTTCTGGTTGTTGAATTGATGAATAGCAAAAATATACAAAACATAATACTTCAGAGTAAATCAAACTGGATCTTAGTTGCTTGTTGAGAAATAAAAACACATCAAACTGAGAAATGTTATTTCTTGTAAATAACAAATCTTACTGTAAACCACCAAAACACCTTAATTTACACATGACAGTGATTGCGACTGTCATTAAACATTTAAAAAGATGTTAATAAATTAAATAAAAATAAGCCAAACATATATATATATATATATATATATATA
>NW_006800182.1:148639-169535 GCF_000485575.1 Poecilia formosa | reverse complement strand
TATATATATATATATATACTTAGCAACCACTATCTTTTTGTTTTCAAGAATATTCAATTTTTTTTTAGGTCAGTGAAGGCATTCCCCTTGACACTACCCCAACTCATCAAAACAACCAGAATCCTAACCTCCTAAAGTGTCTTTGCTGGGCTAATAATGAGAGGTTAAGGGTGAAAGGAACCTGGCCAAAGTCTTTATTGCAGATTTAAGTTTTAACCAGGGAATCTCATCTCATGTG
This sequence comes from Poecilia formosa, assembly GCF_000485575.1. Lineage (NCBI taxonomy): Eukaryota > Metazoa > Chordata > Actinopteri > Cyprinodontiformes > Poeciliidae > Poecilia > Poecilia formosa. The sequence goes on along the minus strand of NW_006800182.1, from coordinate 169,297 downwards.
GATAACATTGCTGCACATTACTTACTCTATCCCACTAATGCAGAGAGAAAACATAATGCGCACAATTGTTATTTATGTAAAAATGCTGAACAGGCAGATAGTCAAAGAGACAGAAAGCCTGTGTGAAAAGGGACAGACAGAATCGAGGTCTTTGACGCCATGACTAAGAATGGCATAGGAAGACATGACAGGAGTGATAAGTAAAGATGAATATGCCCCAGGCAGCTGACTGCTGATTACTTTCCTACTATTACAGCCTTGTGTGTTTCAAGACAATTTGCCTATACAGTTGGCTGTAAAACAGCATAGTGTGCAAATCCCTGGTGTGGCTAATGCTCGCAACCTGCTTCAAATCACAGCATAAAATGCAACCCTGCTTCACATCACAGGAGCCGTGTTCAAAATTACATTATAAAAAACTGCTGATTCCAACGGGGTTTCAAGCATATCCTGGGTTCATGCAAGAAAAGAACAAAATCGTGAATACACAACGTGTTACTAAGCTTTTACACCCTCCTCATTTCACGAAGTCAAAAATCATCTGCAAACACACAAAATAAACTACAAAAACACTGACAACTGGAATAAATTTTAGAGAAACTGTGGATGATGCTAAGACATTTGCTAAATGTGAATAATCTTATTAATAAATCACAATAAAACCATTACACCTTAAGAATGCATATTTTCCTTTATGGAGGCAAAACCACATTCACAGTTTACTGTTCAGTCAACATGAAAATATTTTTTTCTTCACTGTTTTCACAAGAAATATTTACCCACTTTGTTTTTGGAAAACAGAATAACATTACAGACTGAATATCAGTATAGAGATCAGAAGGAATCCACTCATGTCCATCAACACTACCAATGCTTACTGCAGGCACAGCAACACTGCTCATGGGTTTTGAATTGTATTTTGTGAGGAAAAGTATCACTATTGGCAAAATACCATACTGGTCCTCCTAAATACAACATTTGGTAGTCAGTCAGAGCCTCCGTTTCAACACCACAGACTTCCCCAGAGCTGGGAAGTGTCATCCCTCAACAGTGGAAGCACACTGTCTGGTCCCCCTTTTTAAGCATTTGGTCCACCATGATGATTTGCCTCTCCACAAGTACTAAGACAAGTGCTAGTAAACATTGTCTAGCCAGGAATTTATTATTTTTCTTCTTCACTTTTTTTATTGTGACTTTATTGTAGACACGTCAAAAAAATAAAAAAATATCACTGGCTTTATGATGTTCAGTAATGCAGAACTGAAGCAAAGACTGGCAGGGCAGAAGAATGCTTGACTAAGCACTTAATGTTATCTCATTAGGCGAATACAGCACAATCATGTTTAAAACATGAACTGCACACCTACTTAGTGCGTAATTTGACTGAAGCGAGACAGGGTCAAAAAAAGGTGGAAGGGTCATGGCAATTAAAAGTGCATTAACTGCTATTAACTAAGTAAAGCCTCTGTTAGTCCATGTTTCTCTTTCGTAACAGGCCTGCTTTTGTCTGCTTAAAGAGGGCTGCACAGTTTTCAGAACTCTGTCTTTCTTTCTTCAGTTTATTTTTACTTCACCTTTTTTTCGGCCTATCTTATTGCCTCTCTCTCTCAGTCATGATAACACATACTCACTCTTCCACCCCATTCAGTTTTGGAGCACACTGTCGGCAGAAAATGCCCATGGTTTGGATCATGCTGAGGAAGCAGGAATTAATTCCAATCAGGCTTGAATAGGGTAAAACTCATTCCATTTTGCAGCACTCCTGTAGTCATTCAAACAAAAATGTGCCCCCTGTTTACTGAACCTCTACTGCATGTGAATAAACACAGACACACACACGCACACACGCAGAGTCACGCACAACATGCTGATCACACATGGTTTTGTGATATCGCTTGGCAGCCAAACAGAATTTTGTTTATTAAACATCAGCTGTTTTTGACATTAATGCCATGCTAATGAAGCCTCATACACCCTACTTTCACCTTTCTTTTCCATTCCACTGAGAATTTGAGGCAGCCATGGGGTTCTGCTAATAAGGTTGCTAACAATAAGAACATGTTTGTCAGGATTAGCAGTATTGTGTCACTGTTAAAAGCTTTACCAGTAGGGTTTACTGTCACAATCATCTGCTTTTCTCCAAGCACCTCTCTTGTACTTTATGTACCTCCCCCCGAACCCTCTTGCTCAACATCATTTTCCTAAAAACATTTCTTTTGTCAGAACAAACCCCGAATCTCATCAGGTTTTTCGCCTTTGCTTCTTTTACTTACCAGCTCTGTCACACTAAGTTTCAGTTTCATTCTTGCCAACAGATTAAAGCTGTATGTCACTTTGCACAGTTTACTTAAATTCAATTCTACTTTCTAACATGTCATCTCCTTTGATGTTCAATTATACTGTAGGAGGAACTGTGGCCTCTAGAGACCTTTCAGGCTTTCTTTGATCAAAGGAAGTAGCATTACAGTATACACACCTCTAATGCAGAGTTTAAATAGAAGTTATATAACCAAAATCTCTACACACCATAGACAGCTTGAAGCCATTCTGTATTCAAAGCCTCAAATATCTTATTCAGAGGACACTTGCCTAACTGTGCAGCAAGACGTGTAGCTTACCTGTAGGTGACAGTTCTGCCACACTGCCGATGTAGGGGCCTTCCAAGAATTGGGGCTCACTGTCATTGATGTCCTGGACCTTGATGACAAACTCGGACTCCGGTTCCAGAGGGGCATTGGTGAGACGGTCTCGGGCCTGAGCTCGAAGCGTGTAAAAAGCCTTCTCCTCTCGGTCCAGTCTCTCTGTAGCATGTATGTCCCCTGTAAGCTCGTCGATGATGAAGATAGAGCCTGCCCCCTCTCCTGAGATGGTGTACTTGATATTGCCCTCACCTTCATCTGAGTCTGTATGGATCTGAAATTGGATACAGATGTAATTCAATGCAAATTAAGGCTCAAAACAGGAGAAACCCTACAGAGTTTGTTTCAGTGCAACACCACAATTTCAAAGTAGTTTAGTTATTTACTTATTTAAAGAAATAACCAGAAATAGGACAGCATAAAAACAAAAACACCACATCAGACAGAGCAGACTCAGGGTGTCATAGTGGTTCTGTTTGATATATATATATATATATGGATTTTGTTTCCTGCTAACCAATGATCTGATCGTAATTCATTTACCCATGAGTTAATTAGCCTTTTTCTGTATTTTATTTCACGTACATGTATTGTTATTTCACACCATCTTCTGTCTAAGCATATATATAACCTGTCATTTACTACTTCATATGAGTTTGTTTTTCTCTGTAGTTAAGTACCATCCATTTACAACTTGACTATAATCTTATTTCCTGAATATTTGTTACATCATATTGTAATCTATTGTAATTCCGATTCCTTTTGGAACCTGTGGCCAGAATGTGACCCCTGAACAACAACAACAAAAAATTACTTTGACTAACCTCCAGTTGATACACTATTTATAGCAATCAAATAACTCCAATTCCTTATTGTAACCTCTAAGTTGATGACAACATTACTTTGATTTATTGGTTGTCAATGCTGGTACAAAATGTCTACATGGTACTTATGAATTGATTTATCACTGATGAGGAAAATGGAAACATGAAATAGCAAACTGACAAGCCCCCACATATTAGATCACTAAGACAGTGACAGTAAAAATGTGGGGGGTACATGGATTGATGAAGACCTCTGTGATAAAGAGCTAGGTGAATTTATTTGGTTGAACTGCAGCATATTCAAGTCATGCAAGCTCGCTGAAGAGCACATTTTAATCTGAAGGTATCTAACATACCTATCAACTGTTTGATTTAAGACATCTATGTAACAGTCAGATGCTGTTTGGTTAGTAAGATGGTGTGTACTCTATAAATCTCTCTTATGCTCTTGTGGTGAAAAGTAGTGCTAAAACATGGCATATAAGCAAAATTATATCCCAGTATAGCTAAAAAAAATATCATGAAAAAGTAAAAAAAAAAACATTTTCAATCATTTCATAAAACTAAACTCATACAATAGATTCATTAAACATACAGTTAAATATTCCAAGCATTCATTTTTAATGAGTATGACTTCAACATAATGAAAATTCAAAATTCAGTATCTCAGAAAATTTGAATATGAGTAAATCATATAAACAATTATAAACAATAAGTCTAGGGAAAAGCATGATAGGAAACTTTGCATTAACAAATAGTTTAGCTAGAGCCTTGAGAAGATGGTCAGGGTGATCCGTTCAAAAATCTGCATAAGTTTCATAAGGAGTGAACCGAGGCAGGAGAAAGAGCATCAAGAACAACTGTGCACCAACGAACCATGCATATAAAACAAGTGAGATAAAAGATAAAAAGAAAAAGAAAAACTGAATAAGAATACAAAGCTCTAATTTAATTATCTGTGTGGTATGAGCAGTTAATACATAAAATGGTAAACTTAAAATGTGGTACAGCTACTGCAAAGGTTTGGTCAACTTTATATTTCCAGCTTGTTCTGTTTTTAAAATGTGTTAAACTCTTCCATATATTAACATCTTTTTTTGTACAGATAAATCAGTAAGAATGGAGATTAAGTGTATTTTTCCTTTTGTGGATTAGTTGCTGCAAAGTGCATTTACAACTGCTAAAATATTTTTTGCAAGCAGCTTTTTTGGTTAGTTTGTGGCCTGTCTGTTTGCAAACACCAGACAGACTGTTAGATTGTTTGTCAAACAAATTACATTTAGTCATCAAATGAGGCCAAAGGAAATTAGAATGCAGGAGGTATTTCATCAATTCCCTTATCTTTTTCTCTAAATGGAACTGTATATTTAGGTCTGCTTCCCTTTCTTTTTACAAACTGTCATCATTGCACCTGATGAAGACTCTATTTTAATTCAAATTTACACCTCGCTTGTACAATGCACCCTTCACAGGATGTGACTCTCAAATTAGGGAATCAAAGGCTGTTAAAAGATTGTAAAAGGAAGAGACAGAGAGGCGCCAGGGCTGAAAAGTGAACCTAAGTGACCTCCAATAAATCAAAGCGTTGTTCCTCCTTGTGATTTGAAGACATTCCTGGCGTAGTGGTAAGAGGAGCATCAGTCCCTCATCCCAACATCCCCTTTGGCTCTTTAGTGGGCACTCTGGACATGCTTTTCTCTCACTCTCATTCACCTTCTATCTGTAATCATAATTCAAAGCTGTCCTTGCAATGTAACTATAGTTCAATCCACTGAGGAAACCATGGGAGAAGGGAAATTGCCCCGTCCTCCTGGTTAATATTTTATAAAGGCTTAATTAAATACAGACTTCTAATACCCTTCCAGGGATTTTCATTTAGTATTTGTCGTAAAACTGCAAAATAACGCATGCCTGTACCCTGATATTGCCTCCCTCATCCATTTTCTCCCACATTCTTTTGTCTGTCTGTTTTTGCCCTCTCTCACCATTGTGAATCATCTGGAAGAGAAATACAAGAACAGTCAGGGAAAAATATACTGCTGGGTACTTTGAGGTATCAATATTTCAGTTAGGATAATAAAAAAAGTTTCATTGGTCCAGACTCAGAGATATCCAATAAAAGTGAGCTTACTCCTTCATCGCAGAGTTTTTTTTTTTTTTTTTTTCCGGACACTCACTCTTACTCAGCCTTTGTTTTTCTAAATTAGATTGTGTAGAAATGTGTGTGCATTTGGGATATGTTTTCATTAAATGTTGATCCACTTGCACAAATACTAGGACTATGGAAACATCATTCTACCAACATCTGCTCCAAGTCACACACACACACAACCTACTGTGCCTGCTCATTCACAAACCCCCACACACAAGTAAAAACATTGTGGGTTTTCCTTTCTCCTGGATTAATTTCCACCCTCAGGCTTTCTATACCCATCTTTCTGTCAGTGTATCCTCCTTGGTGTGATACAAGCTGGTAGACTAAAAAAAAAAAACTAAGTTAACTTAGCTAAAGTGGACTTTGAGTACCAAAGGTCAGAATGAGAGTGCAAGTCCCTTGCACTGCAAAAACATAACCTGGGGTGCAAATATGACATAAAGAGGGGAAAAAAAGAAATATCAAGCTTTCCTTGTGCCTATCAAAGCACAAGTGTAAACTTATGTTCATTTCCGATATTTCACATAGTTAAAATGCTTTTCCCTCCCTGATCATCAATAAATCAAATGACATCTTTTGTGTTTTAGCTTCAGATTAGCCTGACCATTTCCTTCTTAAGCAATTTTGACATATAATATATTTAACAATTGAAGGTAAAACAAGGTGCCTAGTAAACTCTTTTCATTGATTCTACAAAATGCTTTAACCCACATTTATGTAGTACAGAATGGATAGAACACACACAGAAGTGTGATTATACTGCTTGAATCCTTGAACGAAGCACTTAAGCTTTGTTTTCCAACAGAGTCGGTTTAGGATGCTGTTGTATTCTGCTTCACTCACTTCAGCAACACAGACCTCCCACCTTAACATGATCTAACCGTTTCTTCCATCTTATTAGGATCCCACATTTCCACTCAAACACTGTGACTAACGAGAGACACTCTTTCTTCATCTCTAGCCTGTCTGTCTTCAGCAGGCTAGAGACTTTATCTGAAAAAACGGGCTACAGGTCTAAATTAAGTCAGCGCTCGAGTGTCCTGCACAGAATAGATCTGTGTGATTCTACAAAATTGCATCAACCATAGTGAAGAGAATACTCCCAAGGTGGGAAGGCTACTCTGTCTTGTTACAATACCAATGTAATCCACCTAATTCATCTTTCCTCAGTGAATTTAAAGCATATGCTTGGAGATACTGGAGTTGCCACAAATAAATGAGCAGATGGTGAGCTCTTAATAAGACCCATTGTCGTTGGTGTCAAACTTGCAATAACTTTTAGGATTTAGTGAACACAGTAATTTGAAACCAATAGGCACCTGTAATGATTGTGTCATTTTGTCTCTCTAAAATGTTTAACATTACATCCCCTGCTGTCATCTGAAACACTCCAGAAAATTACAGGTATCAACCATCACAGCCACCTAACAAAAAGATCAGTTTGCAAAACTGAAGGGTTGTGTGTCGGGTGCGTTCACACTGCAGCCTGAAGTGACCCAATTCCAATTTTTTTGACGTAATGCGACCTGTATCCGATCTTTTTATGGCAGTGTGAACAGTACAGGTCGGATTATTTTTCGAATGTGACCCGTATCCGATACGTATCCGATTCAAATGCGACCTAACGTCCAGGTCGCCTTCATCCGAACTGAACGTCACTTATTGTCAACAAATCTCACTATTTTGTGTCCTGATTCGCGCAAGCGGAAAGAAAAACCACAACCATGACGGACAATATGAGGATTAAGTTGTTAATATGTTGCTCCGGCCGGACAACAACTTCAAATATGTAAGCTAAGCTCCACCGTTAGCCTCCATGTTTACTTCCGCAAACACTGAGCACTTCTTCTTTTCATGGCGGTTGGCAGAACACTGAGAACGCTGATGCTCTACTGCACATGCGGGACACTTTCAGGTCGTTTGCCCGTTCACACTGCAGAACGCATACAGGTCGCATTTACTGGCAGTGTGAACGACCCCGGCAAAAAAATCGGAATTGCCAAAAAATCGGAATTGGGTCACTTCAGGCTGCAGTGTGAACGCACCCTAAGAGCATTGTCCATCACACAGAATCACTGCAGTGGGCCTCAGCTCACAATTTACAACATAAACAACAAGCATCCTGGAGTCCAGCTGCCATCTGCAGCTGTATAGTTATTTGGGGACATATAAGCTTCTAAGTGGTAGGAAGTGCTAAACTGATTTCTGGCATAGTGTTGGATGAGGTGCCTTTACAACCGTTATAACTGACAAACTGTTAAAAAGAGATTAAGGGCTGCAGATATCAGGAATCTATACAGACTCATTTAAAGTTTTTTTTTTTGACTTGTCACTGAAATGTTTTGCAGTTTTTATTATTATTATTATTATTATTATTATTATTATTATTGTTTGGTAGATAATACATGTAATTTCCCAGTGGGGAATCCACTGGGGTAATAGCATGAAAATCAGTGTGTCAAAAAAGCTGAGCAGAATGAGAGGGCTGCCTCGCAGCTGGGGTTCACTCTTTATTACTCCAGACCTTATTATGAAAAAAAGAAAGTTGCACTACTATCTAAACATACTGGTCAACACTTAACATGCACTACTGAACCTGCGATTTAAAGAGTAGCGCAAGTTGTCAGTTTTTTCCCAACAAATGTTGTCCTGGAAGCCCTTGTTGCTGTCAGTTTTTGCTCTCTAAAAAAATAATGTAACTTTTGGGTCATAAAAAAGCACATTTCCAGTCTCAGCATTTTTTTTTTTTTTTTTTTGCAGAAGTTGATGTTTATTTGTTAGGACAAAAACATTAGATTACAATAAAATTCTACTGCCAAATCGAGTAAAGTAGACTAGCGATGCATTTGTGGAGCAGGGTTTTACGTTTGCAAAGGGAATGCACTGAATCTTTAGCTTATTGAGGGTTTCAAATTGGGAGCAAATTGGCTGTCTTATATTTAAGTCTGTGTAATCAGTAGCAGGCCTGCCACATTTCACCCCAGCTTGTCAAGCTCTCTGATCTTAACAGCTTTAAAGTGTTAACAAGGTGACTGTATCAGAGATGGGCTTAGTAGGAGACAGCTATGAAGAGGAAAAGTACATACAACATGAGACAGAGACAAAGCTCGAGATGAGAGTAGTGAATAAATGACTGCCACAGCGGTGGGAAGGAAAGAAAATGAAGACAGTTGAAAAAATGTAAATGAATTGCTGGAAGCCCAGGGAAACTGAAAATCATAGGATAGAAAATGTAGGTCTGGAGATGGAAACCAGCAACATGACAAAGTAACACTGTGTTTGAAATGAGTGAAACAAACACGTAATGTTTTTCCTTTGAAATTAATAAAATAATCATCTGTTGTTTCTCAGGTTATCCCTTTTTGAAGTTGTTTTCAGGTGCATTTAGGCTTATTGGTCTCTCTCTAAATTTTCCTTAGGGATGAGTGTGTTTTGTGTTCCTTGTGTCTCTGTGTTACTCTGATGGACTCAAGCTCAAAGTTGATTCAGTTCACAATCTGATTTAAAAATAAATGTCAAGTGGGTACATAAGTAAGTGAAGCTTTATTTCCATAGTACCATTTAAGATAAAGAAGTGTTTTACAATAAATTAACTGAATCCTAAAAGACAACAATGTATATATATGAATAGAAAAATTAAGAAATTGGTTTAAAAAATATGTTTTTCCTTACTTTTAAAATAACCCTCAAAGTCCACTGATCTCATGCACAGAAAATGAGAGTTTCAGAGTCTGGGCTCACTAGAAAGGATTTATCTTCTTCTGTTTTCAACCTGGAATGGCGCACCATCAGCAAACCCTGATCTCATGACCTCAGGGACCTGCCAGGGACAAAAAGGCGCAGAAATCCTCAGAAATAAACTAGCACATGTCAGTGAAGAGCTCCCCAAATCAGAAAAAAAAAAAAGAAAGAAATCTTGAAGTGCCATCTGAAATAAATCAAAAGCTGAGTTACATCAAGATTGGAGTCAATTGTGAAAACAATGAGGATTTTGTTAGAAGTCTCATGAAGAAAACATGTGGATACTCTATTGCAGTAATGTAAATGTGATAAAACATAATCAAGATTATGCATTTCTATTTCAGGATGTGACACATAGTTTGGCAATAACAGAAACAGGAAAAACAGATACTTGACATGTGAATCCAAAGTAAAAGAAAGTGGGCGATTATTATTCAAATAGGCCCACATGAGAAATTTGAGACATATTATATTCAAATGTCTAATATGAAGGCCTCTCACCTGAACAGACGTTAGATGTATATTCAGTGATGTGCATTAGCACAAAGTAGTAATGCCTTACTTTAATCCAATTACATGTTTTAAAGTAATGAGTGAAGAAAGGGGTTATTATTGCAAAAAAAGTAATTAAATTGCTGTTACCTTGTGAGCATCTTATGACAATCACACAATATGGGGGTGCAACGTCAGTGGTAACAGACAGGAGTGTAGATCAACAACAGATAACATGCAGTGTGGGAGAATGCAGGAGGAGTATGCAGCGTTTAATGCTTGGAAGAACTGAAATTTGTGCGACTCAGTGACAAAAACATTAGTGTCCACTGTATGTCTGCGTGGAAAGAAGACGTATCTGCAGCAAAAAACTCCATTTCAAATCTGAGCAAGCGCCTAGCAAGCCGCGGAAACCCCCAGGTCCCCCAACTGACTTGACCGATGCGGCTACCATGTCTAATTCCACTGGGCTAACCTCCGACAGCCCCTCTCCTGCTAAACAGGTGAAAATAGATTTTTGAAATTCATTATTACTCCACTCTGTGCTTCATCAACTAATCAAAGATGTATGCTAATAATTCAGAGGACAGTAAGGAGAGACTGATTTAAATTATTTATCTTATCACTATATTTTTAAGTCTAACAAAGGAGTCCAAACACAAACATAATTGTGTTTTATATGGTGGAATTTGTAGAAATATAGTTTGACAGAAGAGAGACTTGGTTTTCTTGAAATATAACATGATGTAAAAACAACAGAAGATCTTACATCATGAAAATGGACTCAATTCTCTCTTTTTACAACATAATCAGTTGCCAAGTCAACACGATTGCACCAGAGTCTATTTAGGTGACTTTTGCATGTTTGTTGTTTTTACATTCTTTGTGAAATGACCTTGAATGCTATGAAAGGTACTTCCGATTGAAATTTTATATGATTATTATTCTAAAACATTGTACAATACCAATGTGGAACACTTAAGAGTCTCTTTTTTTTTTCTCTTTTCACATACTCTTTATCTTTATTACATGTGGCTGTGAGAAATTTAAACCACTCTTTCATTTTATACACCAACGGAAATAGGACTGTAGCCAAAATCAGAGCCGTAAAAGTGATACTCCATAAGTCAGGCTTATATTATTCAGAAATAAGTAGAATTTTCAGTCAGTATAAGACATGATTCCATCTGTTTCAGCTGGCTCAGATATTCAAAATGGAACACAAAGGAAACTTGAGCATTGATTGCAGAGGCTGCCTTACTCTGCTCCTGCTTAGACAAAATAAGGAAATCCATGCCAGATACATGCATCAACATCAGAGTGTTGGAAGGATATAAAGGCCTTTTGAAACTGTGCACAAAAAGCTTGAACTATGCTCCTTTTTGTTGCAGGAACATACAAGAAAATAGAGGTCTACCATATTCTGCCCATCTTGCAGAGATACAAGCAAAGACTGGTTTAGTCTTTCACAACTTTTATCAAAATAGAAGAAAAAGCCAGAGGAGAAGTGGAATATGTCAACTATTTAAGATTATCTATGGTCTCCAGCTCTTCTATCTGCAAACAAATGTATATAACCGGTTTGTTTAATCTGTTACATACATGAAAATCTTATTTTAACAACCACTTATTTATTTATTTTTTTAATTAAATTACAGTGTAAATTACAGTACAGCAATTTTTTAAACAATTGTCATTTGGGTCTTTGATGTGACCCAACTCCTGTAACCTGTACAGGAGTACAGGTTACAAGACATTTGTTCAACTCTTGTCCTTCATTCAGAGCAAGGCATGCTGATTTTGCATTTTGCAAGGCTAAACTTTGGCAATCACAACATATGTGTGTGTGCATAGCAGGCAAAGCTGTGTTTTCACGATGCAGATTATTTTGTTGACCAAATGAATTTGGATTTTCTTCTTACAATCTAGACTTTTTTTACCCACATTTTCACATCAAACGGAGAAAGGCTGCTGCATCCTCTGGTCTGTCTGTGTCACGTGACCTGCTCTTTGTACTATGTTCAGTTTCCCCAGACAGCCCTCTGTGGGGGAAGGGAGGTGTGAATAATGCAGCTGTTTTCAAATTGTGTGACGTTCACTGATAAGAGATAGATTTATGAAGCAGAGAAACAACTTTTTCCATTAATTTTGTCCACACTTGATTAACTGACAATGTCAAATTTATTTTTTTAGCAAATGCCAAAGTTTACCAATTTCAAACCTATAACTGGAAATTTCAAACCAGGAGTTGGAACCGCATTAAAATATGCTATGAGCTCATCATCAACAGATTATATTAAAACAGAGAGAAAACATGCTGGTGGCTAAAAGCAATCAGTGTAAAAGCAGTTCAGGAGGAGCAAAACATTGGATCTTTGCACATTGTGTCTATACCTGAACAGTCAGAGAGATTCACAAACTAGAGACAAAGCTTTGTCTGTTTTAGGTGACATGTTGTCAGAACCCTAGAGAAACGATTTTAAGGACCATTGCAAACTACTGAGACCATTTCCCTAGTAACATCCAGATCTGGCTTTGGTTGGACCTATGCAGAGGTGTAAAACACCTACTTTATCACAACATTGATTTGTTTGGATGATGATACAATGTTTGCCAATATCACAAAGTATGATACTTAATGATTTCACTTCAATGCAATTCACAAATTTGCAATCAACAAAATGCAACAACACATACCTCTCTAACACAATCACTTGAATTTATATCAACTCACAAGAAACAACTAAAACATTATTTGACCATTTTCTTTTTAAGCTCTTACAGGCATTGAGCACTCAAAAAAAAAAGCATGTCAAAATTACACAAATAAAGACGTAGGCTAAACTTCACAATATGCATTGATATTTACATTTTGCATCAATGAAATTGGACTATTAATTATTTGATCAGTATATCAGTATAGATCAATGCCTTGTTACATCCCTCCTATATTAAAAAGAAATTGTTGAATTGAAATATGTAGGAGCAAAGATCTGAAAAATCAACACGCCATGCCAGGATCTAAGAAACAGCAAATTCCAAAGTCATTTCTAAAGCTTTGGGACTTCTACAAAGCATCAGTGAGTGCCATTACACATGAAAGGAGAAAACATATAACAGGGCTGAGTCTTCTTAGGGGCATCCAGTCTTTCCAAAATTACTCCAAGAGCACACAAATGACTCATCTAGGGGAACTAAGAAGAACAAAGAACATAATCTAAAGTTTTGCAGGGTTCCATGGCTTTAGCTAAACGGTGTCATCATGACTAAACAATGATAAAGAGACTTGTCAAAAATTGTGTAAAAACTGAAGTGTTATAACAACAAAACCTGTGAAATGACAACAAAAGAGGAAGTTGTACATCCTGCTACACCATGGGTAAAAATAACAGCATCCCAGGAAAATAGCATTTCTTCTAAAGTCAACATGGTATTGGTAAGGTGATGCTAAATTTGTAGCTACTATCAAACAAGAGAGGCACTTCTTCATATAAGATGAAGTTGATTTTACTTGTTTCCATTACTAAATAAAATGATCAATTAAAAAACATTTTATTTTGTATTTACTTGGGTAATCTCAACCTCATAAAATTTGCTTGTTTATCTGAAACATTTAGCTATGTCAATAAGGGAAACAAAGAGAACAATGCTAATGGTAAGATGCTAATGGTAAGATGCATCTTTCAGCTTTGAAAGATGCATCTTACCATTAGCATTGTTCAATATTATTAACTTCATTTAAGATTCAGACTCGTGCCAAGTATATGCAAATGCCCACACAAAGTGACTTGGCTTGGTAGAGGGGTCAGAAAATTTTGATTTGGGCATTCCTACCCTGAACACAAGTGGTTCTCTGAATTATGTTTATTATATTTGTCTAAATGGTGTACAGACATTCCAAAAAGGCCTAAAAACGGATACAAAATAAAACAACTGAAATAATCAAATGTTACATGACATGACAAAAATTCACAAACTGAAACAAACTCTTTGTGGAAGTTTTTTGGTGTAGTTCAATAAGTTATTTTTGCATCTTTAAGGCTTTGTGATTCAGTCTTTATTACAGTAGATCTTGAAAAGTGCACATCATTGTGGGTGTCTTTTTTTCCTCCCAGTGTAATATCACCATGTAAAATCTATTATCTTTTTCAGTGCATCAACTAATGGCTAAAATAGGTTTTGGCTGCACAATTTCATGGGGAAACATTGTGTGGTCAAAGGGAAATGCAAATATTAACACTTAATGCTGTTATCCTGCTTAAAAACACACTCCTTAACATTGTTAGATATTTAGAATAGTGTTTAAAAAATCTGAGAGCCAGTGAAAGAGTGTGTATGTCTGTTTATGAATGAGCGTGATTTACACACAATCACCTTAACACTCATACAGACCATTAACAGTGAAGGCAGTGGCCACTGCTCCAGTTACATGAAGTGCGATAATAATCTTACTAATAAAATCAGCTCTATTCTCCTGCTGTGACAGTCCCGTAAGAGGCCCTAAGCAGTTTTGCATCATTGCCTTCCTTGGCACACAAGTCTGTAGTGAATCACAAGTGTATGAGGCTCAAGCCTTTCTGTCTCGCATCCGCAGTATTTCCTCTTCCTACATTCTTCTGCTTATGTATCACTCACTTCTGTTCTGCCAGTGCTGCCTGTTGGCCACGTTGTTGGTCTAGCCAGCAGGAACGCGTCAGAGATCACAACAGCAGACAAGTAATGACCAAAGGATAATTATTTTGTAACACCGTGCCCTGCATGCTGCAGCGGACATCCCCATTCATTTGTAAGAATGGAGACATCAATATATGCAGATGTAATATTAGCTGGTCAACTGCCATGTCTAAATCATTAGGAACAAGGGGATCACATGATTGATGTGTGTGTGACTCATCGCTGAGTCTCATTCTGTCTGCCCTAATGTTTCTTCTTTTCACATCACGTCCTGTATAAAGCAATTGAATCGCACACACTGTCCAGTCTCATCAGCTCATCAGATTCATTTGAGAAGCAGCAGATAAATTGGATGTGAATGGGGAGAAGGCAAAAAAGGAGGCAAAATATTCCCAAATGTACAGTGGACATCAAACTAAACTGATTGAAAGTAATTTAATCAATGATTTTACTTCCATTCCAAATGTACCATTTAGTGATCACATTTATATATTGGACATTTTGCTCAGGAAAAAGCATATTCCTGGAATTGTCATAACTGTCTAAGACTAATTTGTTAAGAAGTACCTTCAGGAAAGGATGACCCAAAAATTATGTTAGTGAGCTCTCAGCACAATTATGAATGGTCTTATGAAACTATGAGAATTAAAAAAAATATGAAATACAACCTTAGAGGAATAGAACACATGCAGAAGTTATATAAAAAAAACAAAAAACATTGCTACTGTCAAATGACTGAAATGTGATGGATTATAAAAATATGTTTTAAAATGTAAAGCTTGTTTTACTTATTAAAATTAAAGAGGAATTCAGCTTCTTGTCTCTTTAAAAGAAAAAGGTACTTACTGCATTTTATATAGAAGAATCCAATAGTTATACACTTAATATTATTCAAGTCATTTGAAAAAGTGGTTTATTTTGTTCAACATGCTACAGTTTAGTTCAAAAGTGGTTCAAGTTTTTTTCTTTTTTTTTTTATTATTTTATAAACAGGCCACTAGAGTGTAACCAATTTGGTCGGAAATGCAACTAATGCACATACACATTTGAGTAAAAACACAGGAAATGATTAAAGTCACAAGTGCCACAAGTCTAGAGCCCTGTTATGTCTTGTTACCATTTACTTTGGGAAAGCCTGACTTCAAATAGCTGTAGAGTAGTTTGAAACCTTGAAACTCTATACATTTTCTTTGAAGAATGTAAAAAAAAAGACTAAGATGTGGTTTCATAACAGACTACTCAAGCAGGTCATCTTTGAAAAGCTTTTCATGTGATGTATGAGGAGTTAAACAAGAGCTAAACTTTTTAACAGCAAAGAGATCAGAGGACTTTTGTTGAAAAAATGTGAATACAATTTGAACAATACCTTAATTTCACAACAAGTAGGTCTGGCAAATTATTTTTTTGTTTTTTTTCTCTCCTAGTTGAATTTAAACTTCTTGAAGGTGAGCTTTGTGATGAATGGGCAATTTTTTAGGGGGCAGCATGTCCTCTTCACCATTGGCGAGCCTAAAACAACGTGATTTATCAAAACACTTGAAAGGGAAGTTGTTGCCAAATAACTATTCCTATTAAGTGGGCTCTTACGCCATAGAGCAATGACACGCTGTCAGAGTTGACACCTATTACACACAGCACATAACACAGGAAAGACAAGAGAAAGTTAGATTCTTAATACTCGCGAGGAGAACAGACAGAGATGTGCTTTCAGTTACAATCTCCTACTGCTCTGAAGCACATTTGCCTGCCCCTCTCTTTTTATTGTCTTTAGGATCCCTAATCACAGAGAGCGCTGTAACTCTAGAGGGAGGGGGAAAACACTTCATCACACAGTCACAGCGCCAAGATTATCACTAACTAACAACACAATCAATCTAACACTAGCTTATCCAGTTCCTGACCCAGGATCAAGCAGGACAAGTTGTGAATCTTCACGGCGATGGTTTTATAGCTATCTAAGAGGTCAAAGCAGGCCGTTCTGAGAAGAGCTGCTGTCACTGCTCTTCTTCAGAAAGGCCTCCTCTGAGGAAGGAAACAAAGTGGTTAACAATCATAGAACATATGATTAGACTAGAATAAGTAAGACTACATAATCTAAGAACATAGTAAAGATATAACAAATAGTTGATAATAATACAATTTACCTAACACACGCTTTAGATGTTAGATAAGCAAGAATTTGGAGAATCGAATTGACACCATAGGCAGTAAAAACATTTTTTGCTAAAGCATAGCGATAACAGTTGCCTCAGTTTTGATCTAACAGTTTTCAAACTTTTACAAGAGACTGGTGGGAAAATATATTTGCAACAGCTTTCTAGTTGGTGAATTTATTTCCTTGTACCTAGATTGCATGCTCATCAGACTTAACTGCATCATCCAGAGTGCATAACCCTGAGAGTGTAAGTTTAGCTTTTCAGGTTCACAGCTGGAAGGTGAATGAATTATTCAGAATGAACAGTCCACATTTGTGATTTTATATCCACAAGAGTTGGCTTTCTCAAGTTTACTTAAATGTTGTTAGTACTGTTGAATTCAAATGCATTTTAGATTTAACAATCAGCATCTTTCTCAGACATTAACTCTGAAATGATGTTGATTTTAAAACCTAATATATTATGTTCCCCTACTGTGTATTAGCATCCAACAGTACATTGCTGGTGAACAGAAATATTCAAGTTCAACTAATTACAAGGAATATGCATGTGTGTGCTGTTACAAATGCTGAATCTGTGTTTGTTTTTACTTTGCCTTGATGTAAGCAGCAAAAGCAGGCAACTCAGTGTTGATAGCATGGCAGCACTGTCTTGGTCAATATACCGCATACTAGAGAGAGACATGCTTTGAAAATCCAAATTTTTACTTTTAAACAAGACATTTAACTCTGCTCATTTGTAAAACAGCAGTTCAGTTCTGTGCAGAAAAATGTTTAGTTTTTTGTCAATGAGCTGGTTTGAAACTGTAATATCACAGACTTTTATATTAGAAGTTGTGCTTTTATCCTACAATTGTAACTGTTTCTTCTAAAAAGATTGATTTATTACCAGAGAGGTAAAAAGAATAAAGTTGAAACTAAAAAACAACATATATATATACGTATACCATTATATTGTTGTCTGGATTGGGCATGGGTGGACAGCAACCTAAGATATTTATCATTTATTTTATGTTATTTAAGGTAGTCAACCATCAGACTGTTGAAAAGTGCTATTACATCAATTCAGCTTTAAAGTGTTTTATGAACCCCTGGTCATTCATGTAACTTCTCTAGAAATGTGGATTGTGAACACTGATTGGGATGTATGTGCTTGCTGTGAGATGTTTTGCACTAAGGTGGCATTTTAGGCAAGAATATGAATGAATGATGAATTAATGAATGAATGGTTATTATTAAGTGATAATTGACCAATATCACCAAATAGTTTCGATGATAGGTCAGCTGTTTTTTTGCACAGCATTCACACAACAGTAGTCTTTTCCAGCATCCCATCATTTTGTGAAGCAAAAACAGCAACCTTTGATTACAAAGACACAGCTTTGTCATCCATCACTGCATCACTGGTTTGTGCATCATATTTATGGATGCACCAGACATGCACAAATATGGAATCTTTATATGTAAAAAGTAATGCAATTAATGTTGGATTTAATACCATGAAAAATTACAATTCCTGAAAGAGATTTAATCAATTTAATCATGAATTACACAGTCCCAGGGGACGTTATTGGGATTTGTCAAAAAGGTCAAGAATTAATCAGCTGCTCTTACTTGGGAAAAACAAACAAAAACAAACACCAAAAAAATCATCTGTATCCAGCCTGATTTATTCAAAAATATCTGTTTTTATAACTTATAAAAATGCTGAACTTCTTAAGAGGTGTAATTTGAATTGAATTAAATAACAATACATTGAATTTTGAATTGTATAAACAAATCTAAACTGAGTGCTCATTATATTTTGTGACTGAGAAAACCTCTTGCTAATAGTTTACTCACCCAGACAACATGAACATGCAGAAATATTCCTATTTTTAAATGAATGTTAACTAGGTCCTGAGGCACACTTATTCAGCATAACTAACCCTAAGCCTGGCGTATTAATTTCCCTGAGACATTTATGTCAAGTGAAATAAATGTCTTACCTTTCCAACATATAGTGGCTCTGTGCCTGTGTACTCCTCCACCACGAAAAACTGGTTCCACACCCATCCTCTCTTTACTCTTTCAAGCGATGAGGGTTCTTCTTGTTGTTCACTCCTTCCTGAGTTTGTGCCACTAGTCCTTGAGGCCTCAGACCACTTAAAACAACAGCAGCTCAAAAGGCCCAGTGCTGCCAGTAGTGTCCACGGTCCTGCTGTCCAAAGGGGAACCATGTTGTTGGGAAAAAGAAAAAAAAAAAAAAAGGAACTGGCCAGTGTCTACATGTAAAATCAAAGATGCAGACACAAAAAATATTTTTCACTCGTAGTTATATACAAAAACAAGTCCACCAGGGCAAAATCAAAGGGTCTCGTTGAAAGGACTTGAAAGTTAATCCATGGGATGACAAATCAATCTGAAGTTATCTGCAGAATACCAGGCAGGTCGTGGAGCATATTGGGTTTGTACCGCCCGGTGAGAGCATGTTTGTATCGTCACATGGCCAGTCAATTTGATTCTTCAGAGTACCTCCACTGCCCTCTTACTGAGATTCTTGTATTTCTTTAAAGTGGGATCTGTAGCAGTGAAACAAATGGATTAAAGAATACCTTTAAAAGATTTGACGGTGACGGAAACAACAGATTTGACAAGACTAGCTCACTAATCAGTTGCAAAATTATGGGAGAACAAGGTTGTAGTGGCATTGAAAAGCATGTTGCTGAAGAATAACATTGATGCTTTCCATCCATTCTTCACTCTCCTGCCTCCAACAGCGCTTGTAGCCATTCCACATCCAGTTGGCACCGCGAGGGGATTCAATACCACACTGGTAGTTTAGAGTCCTGGAAAAATTCCCAGATTAAATTTATTCGGAAAAGGAATTATTTTTTAAAGTTCAGTCCCTTGAATAGTTCTAACTGTTTTTTACTGGCAGAAGCAGAAATCTTGAACTGTGAAAAGGCCAGCTGATTTTACTGTTGGTGATTACATCTGATCTTGGATGGCTTTGACCTTCAGAGCAATCCACTGGTTTGAAGAGCTCATCCTTTAAAGGTCCTGTGTAATTATTTTGTCCATTATGACAGCTCCATCAGTAATCCAAAGCCAGGAAAGGAATCTGTAAGACAGATAAGACAAAAAGCTGTTATCCTGGATCATTTGCTACAACCTAGACTGAATTTGAGCATGCTCATAAATCAATACATTTGACAAATTTGAAGGAAACTTGTTCAATATATTGTCAAAATTCAATTTTAAGAGCATACATACTGCATACATTTTATTTATTGACATCTGTATATTAAAAATAAAATACTACATCAATCTTCAATCATATTATGACCACTGACCAGTAAGTACCACTGCCTCCTTTTCCAGTCAAATCAAGTCAAGTTTATTTGTAAAGGTAAAGATAAAGGTAATTTTATTTATATAGCACATTTTCAGCAACAAGGCAATACAAAGTGCTTTAGAGGATTTAAAAGGAAATACAAACAAAATTACAAACCAAAATAAAGAGAAAAACAAGAAAAGGCTAATAATATTGATCCAAAGTAAATAAACTAGATACTCCTATTCCTATTCAGAGTTGGCAGATATGTATAAGTATCCTCTAGTCTAATTCCCTTTCTGGTTATTTGTATAGCACATTTCAGCAACAAGGCACTTCAAAGGGCTTTACATCATAAAAACGTCATACAGTCACCAATTATGAAACAAGCGATAAACATTCTACAGTCCTCTTCTTGGTAAAAACTGCCTTTCACGTCTTGTGAATGTGAAGTGCTCTTGCAGCACTCTGACTGCTAAGATATCAGCCAATCTAGTCCAGGGTTCCACAAATCCAAGCGTTGAGGGATAGAACCCTGCAGGTTTTAGATGTGTCCCTGGTTCAACACACCTCAATCAGATGGTTAAATTACCTTCTCAGTTCTCCAGAGTACCGCTAGTGACCGGATTATTTGACCCGGGTGTGTTGAAGCAGAGACACAT